>NC_061512.1:42081064-42127758 GCF_022539505.1 Lolium rigidum
TCGGATGCTTCCGGGGATTCTAAGATCTTTGGCGTTGATTTCGTCCGATTCCGAGAATATTTCGTTACTAGGATTTCAGAAACCAAAAATAGCGAAAAACGAGAACGGCACTTCGGCATCTTGTTAATAGGTTAGTTCCAGAAAATGCACGAATATGACATAAAGTGTGCATATAACATGTAGATAACATCAATAATGTGGCATGGAACACAAGAAATTATCGATACGTTGGAGACGTATCAGCATCCCTAAGCTTAGTTACTGCTCGTCCCGAGCGAGTAAAACGATAACAAAGATAATTTCTCGGAGTGACATGCCATCATAACCTTGATCATACTATTTGTACAGCATATGTAGTGAATGCAGCGATCAAAACAATGTATATGACATGAGTAAACAAATGAATCATATAGCAAAGACTTTTCATGAATAGCACTTTCAAGACAAGCATCAATAAGTCTTGCATAAGAGTTACTCATAAAGCAATAAATTCTTAGTAAAAGGTATTGAAGCAACATAATGGAAGATTAAGTTTCAGCGGTTGCTTTCAACTTGTAACATGTATATCTCATGGATAATTGTCAATGCAAAGCAATATAACAAATGCAATATGCAAATATGTAAGAATCAATGCAAAGTTCACACAAGTGTTTGCTTCTTGAGGTGGAGAGAAATAGGTGAACTGACTCAACAATAAAAGTAAAAGAATGGTCCTCCATAGAGGAAAGCATCGATTGCTATATTTGTGCTAGAGCTTTGATTTTGAAAACATGAAACAATTTTGTCAACGGTAGTAATAAAGCATATGCATCATGTAAATTATATCTTATAAGTTGCAAGCCTCATGCATAGTGTACTAATAGTGCTCGCACCTTGTCCTAATTAGCTTGGACTACCTGGATTATCACCGCAATACATATGCTTTAACCAAGTTTCACAAAGGGGTACCTCTATGCCGCTCGTACAAAGGTCTAAGGAGAAAGCTCGCATTTGGATTTCTCGCTTTTGATTATTCTCAACTTAGACATCCATACCGGGACAACATAGACAACAGATAATGGACTCCTCTTTTAATGCTTTAAGCATTTGACAACAATTAATTCTTTTCTCATTAGAGATTTGAGGATATTTGTCCAAAACTGAAACTTCCACCATGAATCATGGCTTTAGTTAGCGGCCCAATGTTCTTCTCTCACAATATGCATGCTCAAACCATTCAACTCAGTGTAGATCGCCCTTACTTCAGACAAGACGAACATGCATAGCAACTCACATGAAATTCAACAATGAGTTGATGGCGTTCCCTAGTAAACATGGTTATCGCACAACAAGCAACTTAATAAGAGATAAAGTGCATAATTACATATTCAATACCACAATAGTTTTTAAGCTATTTGTCCCATGAGCTATATATTGCAAAGGTGAATGATGGAATTTTAAAGGTAGCACTCAAGCAATTTACTTTGGAATGGCGGAAAAATACCATGTAGTATAGGTAGGTATGGTGGACACAAATGGCATAGTGGTTGGCTCAAGTATTTGGATGCATGAGAAGTATTCCCTCTCGATACAAGGATTAGGCTAGCAAGGTTATTTGAAACAAACACAAGGATGAACCGGTGCAGCAAAACTCACATAAAAGACATATTGAAAACATTATAAGACTCTACACCGTCTTCCTTGTTGTTCAAACTCAATACTAGAAATTATCTAGACCTTAGAGAGACCAATTATGCAAACCAAATTTTAGCATGCTCTATGTATTTCTTCACTAATGGGTGCAAAGTATATGATGCAAGAGCTTAAACATGAGCACAACAATTGCCAAGTATCACATTACCCAAAACATTTATAGCAATTACTACATGTATCATTTTCCAATTCCAACCATATAACAATTTAACGAAGAGGAAACTTCGCCATGAATATTATGAGCTAAGAACACATGTGTTCATACGAACCAGCGGAGCGTGTCTCTCTCCCACACAAGCATGATGTAATCCAATTTATTCAAACAAAAACAAAAACAAAAGCACACAGACGCTCCAAGTAAAGCACATAAGATGTGGCCGAATAAAAATATAGTTTCAGGGGAGGAACCTGATAATGTTGTCGATGAAGAAGGGGATGCCTTGGGCATCCCCAAGCTTAGACGCTTGAGTCTTCTTGATATATGCAGGGGTGAACCACCGGGTGCATCCCCAAGCTTAGAGCTTTCACTCTCCTTGATCATAGTATATCATCCTCCTCTCTTGATCCTTGAAAACTTCCTCCACACCAAACTCGAAACAACTCATTAGAGGGTTAGTGCACAATATAAATTGACATATTCAGAGGTGACACAATCATTCTTAACACTTCTGGACATTGCATAATGCTACTGGACATTAGTGGATCAAAGAAATTCATCCAACATAGCGAAAGAGGCAATGCGAAATAAAAGGCAGAATCTGTCAAAACAGAACAGTTCGTATTGACGAATTTTAAAATGGCACCAGACTTGCTCAAATGAAAATGCTCAAATTGAATGAAAGTTGCGTACATATCTGAGGATCATGCACGTAAATTGGCATAATTTTCTGAGCTTCCTGCAGGGCAGTGGGATCAGATTCGTGACAGCAAAGAAATCTGGAACTGCGCAGTAATCCAAATCTAGTACTTACTTTTCTATCAACGGCTTAACTTGGCACAACAAAACACAAAACTAAGATAAGGAGAGGTTGCTACAGTAGTAAACAACTTCCAAGAAACAAATATAAAACAAAGTACTGTAGCAAAATAACACATGGGTTATCTCCCAAGAAGTTCTTTCTTTTTAGCCATTAAGATGGGCTCAGCAGTTTTAATGATGCACTCGCAAGAAATAGTATTTGAAGCAAAAGAGAGCATCAAGAGGCAAATTCAAAACACATTTAAGTCTAACATGCTTCCTATGCATAGGAATCTTGTAAATAAACAAGTTCATGAAGAGCAAAGTAACAAGCATAGGAAGATAAAACAAGTGTAGCATCAAAAATTTCAGCACATAGAGAGGCATTTTAGTAACATGAAAATTTCTACAACCATATTTTCCTCTCTCATAATAAATTTCAGTAGCAACATGAGCAAACTCAACAATATAACTATCACATAAAGCATTCTTATCATGAGTCTCATGCATAAAATTATTACTCTCCACATAAGCATAATCAATTTTATTAGTAACAGTGGGAGCAAATTCAACAAAGTAGCTATCATTATTATTCTCATCAAGTGTAGGAGGCATAGTATAATCACAACAAAATTTACTCTCAGCAGTAAGTGGCATCAAAAGACCACTATCATTATAATCATCAGAAATAGGAGGCAAAGTATCATCAAAGAAAATTTTCTCCTCAATGCTTGGGGGACTAAAAATATCATGAAAACCAGCTTCCCCAAGCTTAGAACTTTCTATATCATTGTCAACAATGGTGTTCAAAGCGTTCATACTAATATTACTACCAGTATGCAAAGAAGATTTCATAGGTTTTTTAATTTTCGCATCAAACAATCCATGTTTTAAATCAGGAAATAGAATAAGAAGCTCACTCTTGTACATTATGCCAAACTAGTGTAAACAAGAAACAACAAGATGCAATTGCAGGATCTAAAGGAAATAGCTTTGAGCACACACACAACGGCGCCGAGAAAAATACTTTACCCGGGACCGGTGTATGAGAGCCTTTACCTTTCCTCCCCGGCAACGGCGCCGGAAAAGTGCTTGATGTCTACGGGAGCTTCTATTCTTGTAGACAGTGTTGGGCCTCCAAGAGCGAGAGGTTTGTAGAACAGCAGCAAGTTTCCCTTAAGTGGATACCCAAGGTTTATCGAACTCAGGGAGGAAGAGGTCAAAGATATCCCTCTCATGCAACCCTGCAACCACAAAGCAAGAAGTCTCTTGTGTCCCCAACACACCCAATAGGTGCACTAGTTCGGCGAAGAGATAGTGAAATACAGGTGGTATGAATAAGTATGAGCAGTAGCAACGGTGCCAGAAAAGTGCTTGGCGTGTAGTTGATGGTGGTGATATTGCAGCAGTAGTAACGCAGTAAAACAGTAAACAAGCAGTAGTAACTCAGCAGTAGTAACGCAGCAGTAGTAAACAAGCGTAGTAACTCAGCAGTATTTAGGAACAAGGCCTAGGGAATAGACTTTCACTAGTGGACACTCTCAACATTGATCACATAACAGAATAGATAAATGCATACTCTACACTTTTGTTGGATGATGAACACATTGCGTAGGATTACACGAACCCTCAATGCCGGAGTTAACAAGCTCCACAATAATGCTCATGTTTAAGTAACCTTTAGTGTAAGATAGATCAACGCTACTAAACCAAGTACTAGCATAGCATGCACACTCTGTCACCTTCATGCATATGTAGGAGGAATAGATCACATCAATATTATCATAGCAATAGTTAACTCCATAATCTACAAGAGATCATGATCATAGCATAAACCAAGTACTAACACGGTGCACGCACTGTCACCTTTACACACGTGCAGGAGGAATAGAACTACTTTAATAACACATCACTAGAGTAGCACATAGATAGTAGTGATACAAACATGCTGCAATCTTAAAGAGATATGAATAAGCACCTCACTATGCCATTCAACAGTGAATAAGTATTCTGTGAAATCTAGCCTAAGAGACCCACACGGTGCACACACTTGTCACCTTTACACACGTGGGACGAGGAGTCTCCGGAGATCACATAAGTAAAACTCACTTGACTAGCATAATGACATCTAGATTACAAGCATCATCATATGAATCTCAATCATGTAAGGCAGCTCATGAGATTATTGTATTGACACACATAGGAGAGAGATGAAACACATAGCTACCGGTACAGCCCCGAGCCTCGATGGAGAACTACTCCCTCCTCATGGGAGCAGCAGCGGTGATGGAGATGGCGGTGGAGATGGCAGCGGTGTCGATGGAGAAGCCTTCCGGGGCACTTCCCCGCTCCGGCAGGGTGCCGGAACAGAGATCCTGTCCCCCGGATCTTGGCTTCGCGATGGCGGCGGCTCGGCAGGTTTACGTGGGTTTCGTCCATTGGTATCGGGTTTTCTGATCCGGGGGCTCTTTATAGGCGGAGAGGCGGCGCAGGAAGGTCGAAGGGCTGGCCAAACCCTAGGGGGCGCGGGCCCCCTAGGCCGCGCCGAGGTATGGTGTGGTGGGCCTGTGCCCCCCTCCGGTCCCTCTCGTGTGTTCCGGATGCTTCGGGGATTCTAAGATCTTTGGCGTTGATTTCGTCCGATTCCGAGAATATTTCGTTACTAGGATTTCGAAACCAAAAACAGCAGAAAACGAGAACCGGCACTTCGGCATCTTGTTAATAGGTTAGTTCCAGAAAATGCACGAATATGACATAAAGTGTGCATATAACATGTAGATAACATCAATAATGTGGCATGGAACACAAGAAATTATCGATACGTTGGAGACGTATCAGCTGATCTTGGGGAAGATCATCAAGTGCATCCATGTCATGGCTTCCTTGCCCTTTTCGAGGAGGTCCTGAGTAAGTTGGTGCGAAGCAAGAGTCATCGATACACCGTTTGCCGGAGAATTGTTCGTAAGTTTAGCCAGCGCATCGGCAGGGATATCGGCGGCCTCTGTGAAGAATGAAATGGGAAAGATTACTAAACAAAGGATTGGATTCACAAAGTATTAATCAGCAGAGAAGCAGAAAAGTAATTACTGAGCAAAGCCAAGGAAGATTGGCGAAGAAGATCATCCTTTTCGGTCGCCCAAGCTTCAGCGACCGGCCGAGACGCTTCTTCGTCTTTCAGCTTCTCCTTCAGCCCCTTGAGTTCCTCCTTCAGGAAAATTTGCCGAAGAGATATTTAAGAAAAAAAGAGATATTTGCCGAAGGATTATCAATCAAAGCACCTTTCAGGAAAATTCGTGTTGCGACCAAATAAGACTTACAGGTTTCCCTAAAGGAGGAGTCGTGACGGCAGCAGTCGAAGGAATATCTTTCCCCCTAGAAAGGGAGGAAGCAGTCGATACTTGGGCTGCAGGGGCTGTAGTAGGAGCCGAAGCTTCGGAAGCTACAATAGTCGGCGGAGTAGCAGCAGATCTGGCCTTATTAAACGGAGGCTTGATGAATCCTTCGTCACTACAAGGAAGAAATTTGATAAGGATTAAAGAGAGAAATGTGAATGGTAAAAGTGAAACACGAATCCTAGGCCAAGAAGTAAGCACTTACAGATCGAAGAGATTGTCTTCATCGGCAAAGCCGCCGGTCGAACTCTTCATCGGCGAAGCTCTGGTCGCCTCCACATCTGCATTAACAAAGGTATCACGATCAGCTCCTTCATCACGCACTGATCCCGATGTGTCGCAAGTATCGTTGGCTGGGGGAGGAGGATTGGTAAAGGCAACTTCAGAGTCCATCGGATCGTCGTGATCGTCCTTTGAGATTGTATCTTCAACAGTATGAAATTTTTCAAGGGTTGAGGAACCTCCCCCTTCGGAAGTGTCATCCGGTAGGTCATGCAAGTTTCCAGAAGCTATTGGGGCATGCTGAGGAAACAAAAACAAGTAAGAAAAATAATAGTCGTGTCAATCAAGCGGAATAGAGTAATAAGAATACAAGAAGGAAAATTTACCTCCATCGGCGGATGATCGGCATCAAGAGGTGGATAAGAAGATATCATCGGGATTGAGTCTTCTTGGCTAAGGAGAGTGAGGCGTCGAACTTCGTCAAGCAGCTCCTTTTCCGATAGTTCAGCAATGTTTACTCTGGTCTCATCTTTCGGACCCGAATATAACCACATCGGATGAACCCTGGCCATGACTGGTTTCAGGAACACGGCAGCTACTTCTGTACCGATCATGGTCTGGCCATCGGCTTCTTTAATCCGAAGAAATTTGACAAATAACTCATCGGCTGATGTCTTTTCGTCGGGAGAAAGGATGTTCTTCCAAGAATGGTTAGGTTTGGCTTCGAGAACGTCGGCAAAGCGAGGAAGCTGGGACTCGGTTGTTGAGGAATCCTTAACATAGAACCATTTCAGTCTCCACCCTTGCACGGATTCTCTCATTAGGAAACTGAAATAATTGACTTCTAAACGGACAACGAACCCCACTCCCCCAATGACAAACGGTCCATTACTACTGCTGTATCTCTTTACGAAGAACATTTTCTTCCACAACCCAAAGTGAGGCTCGATGCCCAAAAACGCCTCGCAAAGGGTGATGAACACAGCAAGGTGAAGGATTGAGTTAGGGGTAAGTTGCGACAGTTGGATTTCGTAAGTCCACAGAAGGTGATGAAGGAACTCGTGGGCAGGAAGCGAGAGACCCCGATACAAGAACGACAAAACATCATGGTAAAATCAGCAGGAGGATTGGGTCGAGAGATCGCACCTGGAAGAATTACGTTCCCCTCGTCGGAGGAGACTAGACCAAGGCTTCGGGCCCTCTTTTCATCATGCTTCGTGATGGAGGACGCAAGCCAATCTCCGGGATTGGACACAGCTGCAGAGCTTGGTGGTGCTGGCGGCACCGGAGCTAGGGGAGGAGCATCTGGGGTGCTCCTCTTCGGAAGATTTGAGGAGGCCTTGGCGGCGGCACCGCCGCTCGCGGAACTGGTGGCGGCAGCGAGGTTCTTCTTCTTCACCATCGTCGGATCTGGAGAAGATCTAAAAACGGTGGTGCCGGCGCAGTGGTTATGAGAGAAGAAGGTGGAAGAAGGAAAGGAGGATGCTGCAATGATGTGAGAGAATACTAAGGATTTCGCTCTGGGAGATTTTAAGCGGGGGGGGGGGAAACTTGAGGATTGCGTAGGCACGTGTCGTAGTTTCCAGTCCATTAAGAGGACCCTTTCTTCATCGTGGATCGCGGAGATCGAGGAGGCGCCTTGGTAACCGTACGAGAAAGGCAGATATTACTTAAAAAATGGAGCCAGACAGAAGTAGATGGGCCCAACGGGTCGTGTCTTGTCAGTCTAAATCAAAGTGTTAGTAACGTCATCAGTGAAGTCGCTTGAAGCATTCGAAGAAATATAAAAGGTATCGGATGGTGGATTTGAGTCTACGCACGGATTGCAAGCCTCCGTACCTAGACTCGGGAGCTACTCCCATCGGGAGCACTGGACGCACACCCGATAAAAAGAAGACTCGAAGAATTTTACCAGAAGAAGGGTCTGAAGAAGTGTTTAAACAAAAGAGTGGTGTCTTCAGCTCAAGTCCGTACCTAGACTCTGGGACTACTCCCATCGGGAGCGCTGAGTGCGCACCCGATAAAACTTTTTGCACTCCAGGATCATGCCCGAGGACTTGATTCTGTGTAGGGTAACGTTGTTTTGCCATCGGTAGTTAACCAGCAAAGCTGGGCACGTTACTCAATATCCTTTACGCGTTTAAGCTTTACTGAAAAGTACAAGCCCTGACATGCATCTATAAGATGACCTATGAAGACTTGTAAGAAAACTTCGGCAGAAGAAGACATTCAAGTGGCACAACTTGAGTCTACACACGGATTGCAACCATCCGTATCTAGACTCGGGGGCTACTCCCATCGGGAGCGCTGACGCGCACCCGATAAAAGAAGATGAAGCTGTTACGAGATGGACAAGAGCAATCGAAGCAGAAGAACGTTCAGTGGAGGCATGCTTTAGTCTCTACCCGAAAAATCTTTGGCTAGACACTCGGGGACTACTGACGTGGGCATTACCCTTCGGGTAACCGACATTGCCCTATCCTGTGCGGCCCAACTGGAGGCTCATGAAGATACGAGATTTGGCAAGGTGGGCCACTAGGGCGGTGCCGAAGAGGATTCCTTGAAGAACAAGACAAAGAGGAGCCAAACAATGGTAGTTTGGAGCTAGGTCTTTTGTAAACATAGTCGTACCCGGACAGATCTCTTCGGACCTGGCCTCCTATATAAAGGCCAGGAGAGGGGCTGCCGAGGGACACAATCAATCTTAGCAACTTTAGCCACCGTAAGTCCAGAGCTAGGTCACCGTAGCACTTAGCTTCTCGACGAGATCACAGCCGAAACTTTCGGCACCCCATTGTAACCCGATATTTTCATAATCAAGATCAGACAGGCAGAACGTAAGGGTTTTACCTCATCGAGTGACATGGGCATACCCTTCGGGTACCCATTATTAGTATATCTGGCTCGGCCCAATATGGAGAAGACCCAATATGCAGAAGGCCCAGGCAACCCGAAGATGTAGTCGACTAGGACTCTTGTAAAACCGTTGGCTGGTTGCATATATAAAGCCAGCCAGGGCACCCGAAATAAGGAGGAGAACAGATAGACCTAGAAATAGACAATATAGCTACGCCGATGTCGGCACCCTGTAAAGATACTTGTGTTCATATAGTGGATTGCTAGCAGCACGTAGGGATCCTCCACCGAGGGGACCCGAAGCTGGGTACATCGTGTGCCTAATCTCGACCACGGAATCTCCATCGTCGCTCTTCCCGAAAACCCTAGTCTACAATACGTAGGCATTGCCGAGGTGATCCCTCGTCAACTGGCCCCGTCTGTGGGAAACGCGACGACTGGATTTTGTCATCCGGGCGAGATTCTTCCTCAACAACCATGGCCAGATCGCATCTGGCAATTTCATCCGTTTCTTCGGAGGGATCGGCTTCATCAACAATGTCTTCTCCATGGGAAATCCGCCGGATATCAGAAGACCTCGCTCCTCTAATCTGCATCGGGAGGCCACGCTAATCGCAGCAGACATTGTGGCACCATCGGATCAAGTCTCAATGATGCAACATCGAAGACAAAAAAGCTAGAGTGGATCCAAACAGGAAAACTTGCTACTCCATGTGGTTAAGATGGGATTTTTTTTCCCCGACATTAACCTGATGAAGACCTGCAAAATCGGGCTGGACACCCGCGTCCCAGTCGACGAACTAGGCTGGCATGGGGCAAAATCGAAGTCTGCCTCTTGTGCGCAGAGCGCACCATGTCCCTGGTAATCAACAAGCAAGTGCAAGGATCGTGCCTCACGTGGTCTTCATTAATTCTCAGATGACATCAAAGCTAAGTATTACTTTCTTCCACGTTTGCTTACGTAGATTAAGTTTCTAGATAAAAGTGGCTCTTTCAGGAAGAAAACAATCATGAGTCCAAGAACCTCACGGATCCGCCCGCCTTCGTACACCCGCCATATTCGAAGACCCACCAGCGTATTTGCGCTGCAAGTCGGACCTCCGATTTCACCTGATACAAGGACCATGCGCCGCGCAACTACATCAATCATGCCAGCCAAGCGCTTCGTGCCTACACCGACTGTCTGTTGCACGACCTGCTTCAGCGACGACTCCATCGCACTCGATAAAAAAGCTAAGTGTTCCCCTTTCAGGAGTCAATTATTATTTACTTTTGCCACACCCAAATACTCGGGGGCTGCGTTATTACATCTTTACAATAAAATACGACACTCGGAGCTGCACCATTATTTCGTTACCGCAAATATACTCGGTTATTTGGTGAATTTCTTTTCTTCGGCTCTGGATATATCTTCTCCGGCTCAGTGGAATTATTTTCTTCGGCTCAGTGAAATTATTTTCTTCGACTTAGTGGCTTTATCTTCATCGGCTCAGTGGATTTAATTTCTTCGGATTACTGGATTGGTTTTCTTTGGTTAATAATTGGTTCATTTATACAATACCACCCGATGTATTTTTGGATCAATGGATTCATCTATATGATTATCATTGATTTCATCTTATGTAATACTGACCCGATTTACTTTCGGGTCAGTGGTTTCCTCGTCTAATGGTTGTCAGTGGATTCATATGCTCATGGTTGTCAGTGGATTCATCTTCCTATGGTTGTTAATGGATTTCTCTTATAGAGTTATATAATACTGGTCCGATGCACTTTCGGTGGATTCATCTTATATATAATACTGACCCGACGTATTTTTGGGTCACTAGATTCATTTTGTATGGTTATCAATGGATATAATCTTCAAGGGTATAATCTTCAGAGAATTCATCTACGATTGCTTCAGCTCTAATGGCCGGATTTCTTTTTCCATGCTTCATCTTCATGGAGAGATACATCTTCAATACTTCATCTTTAATGGCTTAATTTTCAATGGCTTAATCCTCAAATGCTTTACCCAAAAGCGGATACGTCTTCAATAGTTTCATCTTCAATGGCTTTACCGTACATGATTATCGACTGCGAGTATATGATGCTGGCAAGATACACCTTGGGAGTCGACAAGTTCATCGAGTCTCTTAGACGAAAATAAAGACTCGCGTATCTATGATGCCAAGAAGCACTACATAGAGAAGATGCCCTGCTGCAACGACTGCTTGAACACCCTACTGGATTTCGTCATCGGGCGAGGCCCTTGATTTTCGTCATTAACAATTTTCATCGTTGTCGAGTTTATCTCCGTTGCTGCTGATTTCATTCTTGTCAAGGCCAAAGTTGCAAACTCGACGCTCATCTTCAGAGAATCTAGACCTCATTTGTCTTACTTGTCCACAAAAGAAGAAGCAGCAATCATCGCACTACCTCACCAGATGAAGTCCAGGAGAAAAATCAAGTCGATCGGGCAGCAGCAGACACCAATCACGGGCTATGTCCCGACATGAAGGCTTGCAACATGCAGGAGATCAGACTATTTTTTATCAGCATAAGGACCAAGCTGAGTTTCTCATGTTGACGGAGTAGCAAAATCACGTCACGGGACAGGACGATGGAATTCAGTTGTGTCAGATCAATAGGATATTTACCTGGATCAGCCCGGTGCGTCGCAATCACAACTCCCACGTAAAATCATACCAGATTTTGGAACACACAGAAGCATATATAGTGACTATGATGTCCAAGTTACATGATTCAAGTTATTGCTCGCATGGATTTAGCGGCCGGAGTTCTAATCGTGTGCATGATCGCCAATCAATAAGCTATACAATCTTCACGGTGCAAGAAAGAAGAAAAGATCATCGCTCAAGGTGCTAGCTAAGAACTAGTTTGCATGTTTCGCAAAATAAAGAGAGCGAGACATCAATATATTACACCGGTGAGTCGGGTGCATCGCCTTCAACTGTAACACGTACAGTATGATGCTCGGGGGCTCGACAACGACTTTGCCCTGGGTCACAACTGCAACACGTATAGTATGATGCTCGGGGGCTCAATAACGACTTTGCCTCGGGTCACAACTGCGACACGGCATTTAAGCAACAATCATGATATAACCCTAGCAGCGTTCGGGAGCTCGGCTATTTCTTCATCAACACTATGGCGGCATCTACTTTCACTATTGGATGGTTTCTACTTCGGCTCGACTTCTTCTCTGCACTCGAAGACTTCATCGCGCGTCGACGCCGTCATGACCGATGGCGTGTATTTCACACGTTCGTTGGGCAACCCCAAGAGGAAGGTATGATGCGCACAGCAGCAAGTTTTCCCTCAGAAAGAAACCAAGGTTTATCGAACCAGGAGGAGCCAAGAAGCACGTTGAAGGTTGATGGCGGCAGGATGTAGTGCGGCGCAACACCAGAGATTCCGGCGCCAACGTGGAACCTGCACAACACAACCAAAGTACTTTGCCCCAACGAAACAGTGAGGTTGTCAATCTCACCGGCTTGCTGTAACAAAGGATTAACCGTATTGTGTGGAAGATGATTGTTTGCAGAGAAAATAGTAAAAACAAGTATTGCAGCAGATTTGTATTTCAGTATTAAAGAATGGACCGGGGTCCACAGTTCACTAGAGGTGTCTCTCCCATAAGATAAAAGCATGTTGGGTGAACAAATTACAGTCGGGCAATTGACAAATAGAGAGGGCATAACAATGCACATACATGACATGATAAGTATAGTGAGATTTAATTGGGCATTACGACAAAGTACATAGACCGCCATCCAAGTGCATCTATGCCTAAAAAGACCACCTTCAGGTTATCATCCGAACCCCCTCCAGTATTAAGTTGCAAAGCAACAGACAATTGCATTAAGTATGGTGCGTAATGTAATCAACAACTACATCCTCGGACATAGCGCCAATGTTTTATCCCTAGTGGCAACAGCACAACACAACCTTAGAACTTTCTGTCACTGTCCCAGGTGTCAATGCAGGCATGAACCCACTATCGAGCATAAGTACTCCCTCTTGGAGTTAAAAGTAAAAACTTGGCCAGAGCCTCTACTAGAAACGGAGAGCATGCAAGATCATAAACAACACATGTGTAATAACTTGATAATTAACATGACATGGTATTCTCTATCCATCGGATCCCGACAAACACAACATATAGAATTACAGATAGATGATCTTGATCATGTTAGGCAGCTCACAAGATCCAACAATGAAGCACAATGAGGAGAAGACAACCATCTAGCTACTGCTATGGACCCATAGTCCAGGGGTGAACTACTCACTCATCACTCCGGAGGCGACCATGGCGGTGTAGAGTCCTCCGGGAGATGAATCCCCTCTCCGGCAGGGTGCCGGAGGAGATCTCCGGAATCCCCCGAGATGGGATCGGCGGCGGCGGCGTCTCAGTAAGGTTTTCCGTATCGTGGTTTTTCGCATCAGGGGTTTCGCGACGGAGGCTTTAAGTAGGCGGAAGGGCAGAGTCGGGGGGCTAACGAGGGGGCCACACCATAGGGCGGCGCGGGCCCCCCCCTGGGCCGCGCCGCCATGTGGTTTGGCCACCTCGTGGCCCCACTTCGTATGTTCTTCGGTCTTCTGGAAGCTCCGTGGAAAAATAGGCCCCTGGGTCTTTGTTTCGTCCAATTCCGAGAATATTTCGTTACTAGGATTTCTGAAACCAAAAACAGCAGAAAACAGGAACCGGCACTTCGGCATCTTGTTAATAGGTTAGTTCCGGAAAATGCACGAATATGACATAAAGTGTGCATAAAACATGTAGGTATCATCAATAATATGGCATAGAACATAAGAAATTATCGATACGTCGGAGACGTATCAAGCATCCCCAAGCTTAGTTCTCGCTCGTCCCGAGCAGGTAAAACGATAACAAAGATAATTTCTGAAGTGGTATGCCATCATAACCTTGATCATACTATTTGTAAACATATGTAGTGGATGCAGCGATCAAAACAATGGTGATGACATGAGTAAACAGGTGAATCATATAGCAAAGATTTTTCATGAATAGTAATTCAAGACAAGTATTAATAAGTCTTGCATAAGAGTTAACTCATAAAGCAATAAATGAAAGTAAAGGTATTGAAGCAACACAAAGGAAGATTAAGTTTCAGCGGTTGCTTTCAACTTGTAACATGTATATCTCATGGATAATTGTCAACATAGAGTAATATAACAAGTACAATATGCAAGTATGTAGGAATCAATGCACAGTTCACACAAGTGTTTGCTTCTTGAGGTGGAGAGAGATAGGTGAACTGACTCAACATAAAAGTAAAGAGAATGGTCCTTCAAAGAGGAAAGCATCGATTGCTATATTTGTGCTAGAGCTTTTATTTTGAAAACATGAAACAATTTTGTCAACGGTAGTAATAAAGCATATGAGTTATGTACATTATATCTTACAAGTTGCAAGTCTCATGCATAGTATACTAATAGTGCCCGCACCTTGTCCTAATTAACTTGGACTACCGGATCTTTGCAATGCACATGTTTTGACCAAGTGTCACAATGGGGTACCTCCATGTCGCTCGTACAAAGGTCTAAGGAGAAAGCTCGCATTTTGGATTTCTCGCTTTTGATTATTCTCAACTTAGACATCCATACCGGGACAACATGGACAACAGATAATGGACTCCTCTTTAATGCATAAGCATGTGGCAACAATTATTATTCTCATATGAGATTGAGGATATATGTACAAAACTGAAACTTCCACCATGAATCATGGCTTTAGTTAGCGGCCCAAAGTTCTTCTCTAACAATATGCATGCTCCAACCATGAAGGTGGTAGATCTCTCTTGCTTCAGACAAGACGGACATGCATAGCAACTCACATGATATCCAACAAAGAATAGTTGATGGCGTCCCCAGAAATATGGTTATCGCTCAACAAGCAACTTAATAAGAGATAAAGTGCATAAGTACATATTCAATACTACATTAGTTTTTAAGCTATTTGTCCCATGAGCTATATATTGCAAAGGTGAATGATGGAATTTTAAAGGTAGCACTCAAGCAATTTACTATGGAATGGCGGATAAATACCATGTAGTAGGTAGGTATGGTGGACACAAATGGCATAGTGGTTGGCTCAAGTATTTTGGATGCATGAGAAGTATTCCCTCTCGATACAAGGTTTAGGCTAGCAAGGCTATTTGAAACAAACACAAGGATGAACGGTACAGCAAAACTCACATAAAAGACATATGGTAAACATTATAAGACTCCATACCGTCTTCCTTGTTGTTCAAAACTCAATACTAGATGTTATCTAGACTCTAGAGAAACCAAATATGCAAACCAAATTAGCAAGCTCTAAGTATTTCTTCATTAATGGGTGCAAAGTATATGATGCAAGAGCTTAAACATGAGCACAACAATTGCCAAGTATCAAATTATCCAAGACATTATAGCAATTTACTACATGTAGCATTTTCCAATTCCAACCATATAACAATTTAACGAAGATGAAACTTCGCCATGAATACTATGAGTAGAGCCTAAGGACATATTTGTCCATATGCAACAGCGGAGCGTGTCTCTCTCCCACAAAGTGAATGCTAGGATCCATTTTATTCAAACAAAACAAAAAACAAAAACAAACCGACGCTCCAAGCAAAGTACATAAGATGTGGCCGAATAAAAATATAGTTTCAGCGGAGGAACCTGATAATGTTGTCGATGAAGAAGGGGATGCCTTAGGCATCCCCAAGCTTAGACGCTTGAGTCTTCTTAATATATGCAGGGGTGAACCACCGGGGCATCCCCAAGCTTAGAGCTTTCACTCTCCTTGATCATATTGCATCATACTCCTCTCTTGATCCTTGAAAACTTCCTCCACACCAAACTCGAAACAACTCATTAGAGGGTTAGTGCATAATAAAAATTCACATGTTCAGAGGTGACACAATCATTCTTAACACTTCTGGACATTGCATAAAGCTACTGGACATTAGTGGATCAAAGAAATTCATCCATCATAGCAAAAGAGGCAATGCGAAATAAAAGACAGAATCTGTCAAAACAGAACAGTCCGTAAAGATGGATTTTATTAGGCCACCAGACTTGCTCAAACGAAAATGCTCAAATTGAATGAAAGTTGCGTACATATCTGAGGATCATGCTCGTAAATTGGCGTAATTTTCTGAGCTACCTACAGGGAGATAGACCCAGATTCGTGACAGCAAAGAAATCTGGAACTGCGCAGTAATCCAAATCTAGTACTTACTTTTCTATCAAAGACTTTACTTGGCACAACAAAACATAAAACTAAGATAAGGAGAGGTTGCTACAGTAGTAAACAACTTCCAAGACACAAATATAAAACAAAAATACTGTAGTAAAAACATGGGTTGTCTCCCATAAGCGCTTTTCTTTAACGCCTTTCAGCTAGGCGCAGATAGTGTAACTCAAGTAACATCGAAGGGTGGTGCACCTACAGCGGGGTTTGGAGTTTTCTCAACCATGCATAGTATATTGGATACATAAGTTTCAGCGTCTCCCTTTTCATTAGTCTTGGGCTTGCTACTCTCATCAAACAAATTTTCGAGAACAAGCCAAGCATAGTTATGTTCTAGTGCATCATTCATAGCTAGGAGTTTACATGGTATTGGTGCTTTGATCTCCCCACCATCATTAGCATTATTAGTGTACCTTATCCTATCCATATCCATTTTTTCAAGGAGACTAACAAAATTAGTATGAGAACCAAGCATATTAAATTTAGCGAAGACCTTTCTAGCTTCTCTTGCTAGACCACCAAATTCTCTAAGAAGGGTTTCTAAAACAAAATCTTTCTTTTCCCCCTCTTCCATATCACCAAGTGTAAGAAACATGTGTTGGATTATAGGATTAAGATTAACAAATTTAGTTTCCAACGAGGCGAACTAAAGCAGACAGCAAGCAATTTCATAAGTAGGAGCAAGTTCTACCAAGTGTCTATCTTCAAAATCTTCAACGGTACTAACATGGGTGAAAAATTCTTCTATATTGTTCCTCCCAATTATAGACCCTTGTCCTACCGGTATGTTCTTTGTGGTAAAATCAAAAGGAAACATGGTGAATCAAGTAAAGTAAATGCAAGTAAACTAATTTTTTTGTGTTTTTGATATAGAGTGCAAGACAGTAAATAAAGTAAAGCTAGCAACTAATTTTTTTGTGTTTTGATATAATGCAGCAAACAAAGTAGTAAATAAAATAAAGCAAGACAAAAACAAAGTAAAGAGATTGAGAAGTGGAGACTCCCCTTGCAGCGTGTCTTGATCTCCCCGGCAACGGCGCCAGAAAATATGCTTGATGGCGTGTATTTCACACGTTCGTTGGGCAACCCCAAGAAGAAGGTATGATGCGCACAGCAGCAAGTTTTCCCTCAGAAAGAAACCAAGATTTATCGAACCAGGAGGAGCCAAGAAGCACATTGAAGGTTGATGGCGGCGGGATGTAGTGCGGCGCAACACCAGAGATTCCGGCGCCAACGTGGAACCTGCACAACACAACCAAAGTACTTTGCCCCAACGAAACGAGTGAGGTTGTCAATCTCACCGGCTTGCCGTAACAAAGGATTAACCGTATTGTGTGGAAGATGATTGTTTGCAGAGAAAATAGTAAAAACAAGTATTGCAGCAGATTTGTATTTCAGTATTAAAGAATGGACCGGGGTCCACAGTTCACTAGAGGTGTCTCTCCCATAAGATAAAAGCATGTTGGGTGAACAAATTACAGTCGGGCAATTGACAAATAGAGAGGGCATAACAATGCACATACATGACATGATAAGTATAGTGAGATTTAATTGGGCATTACGACAAAGTACATAGACCGCCATCCAACCGCATCTATGCCTAAAAAGTCCACCTTCGAGGTTATCATCCGAACCCCTCCGGTATTAAGTTGCAAAGCAACGAGACAATTGCATTAAGTATGGTGCGTAATGTAATCAACAACTACATCCTCGGACATAGCGCCAATGTTTTATCCCTAGTGGCAACATCACAACACAACCTTAGAACTTTCTATCACTCGTCCCGTGTGTCAATGCGGGCATGAACCCACTATCGAGCATAAGTACTACCTCTTGGAGTTAAAAGTAAAAACTTGGCCGAGCCTCTACTAGAAACGGAGAGCATGCAAGATCATAAACAACACATGTGTAATAACTTGATAATTAACATGACATGGTATTCTCTATCCATCGGATCCCGACAAACACAACATATAGAATTACAGATAGATGATCTTGATCATGTTAGGCAGCTCACAAGATCCAACAATGAAGCACAATGAGGAGAAGACAACCATCTAGCTACTGCTATGGACCCATAGTCCAGGGTGAACTACTCACTCATCACTCCGGAGGCGACCATGGCGGTGTAGAGTCCTCCGGGAGATGAATCCCCTCTCCGGCGGGGTGCCGGAGGAGATCTCCGAATCCCCCGAGATGGGATCGGCGGCGGCGGCGTCTCGGTAAGGTTTTCCGTATCGTGGTTTTTCGCATCGGGGGTTTCGCGACGGAGGCTTTAAGTAGGCGGAAGGGCGAGTCGGGGGCTAACGAGGGGGCCACACCATAGGGCGGCGCGGGCCCCCCCCTGGGCCGCGCCGCCATGTGGTTTGGCCACCTCGTGGCCCCACTTCGTATGTTCTTCGGTCTTCTGGAAGCTCCGTGGAAAAATAGGCCCCTGGGTCTTTGTTTCGTCCAATTCCAAGAATATTTCGTTACTAGGATTTCTGAAACCAAAAACAGCAGAAAACGGGAACCGGCACTTCGGCATCTTGTTAATAGGTTAGTTCCAGAAAATGCACGAATATGACATAAAGTGTGCATAAAACATGTAGGTATCATCAATAATATGGCATAGAACATAAGAAATTATCGATACGTCGGAGACGTATCAATGACCAATAAGAGGAAGCAAAATTCAAAGTATACAAGTTCTTGAGCCTATGTCCGGATGCGCGCACCCGACCATAGCCTCGGGGGCTACTCCCATCGGGAGCGCTGGTCGCGCACCCGACGAAATCTTCTTCAGGGAGGACCCGATGAAATTTTCTTCAAGAGAGAACCCGAAGAATTATCCTCAAGGAGGTCCCAAAGAATTATCCTCAAAGAGGACCCGAAGAATTTTCCTCAAGGAGGACCCGAATAAATTTTCCTGAGGGAGGAACTCGATGAAATTATCATCAAGGCGAAACCAAAAAAAAAGGAGGAGAAAAAAAAGGAGGAGAAAAAAAAGAGGATAGACAAATCTTCGGGTCCATTGACTCGTCATTTGTTCTGAGCAAGAGCATCGGCGATGTGCCCGACAACAATATAGAAGAACCCAATATATTCGGCTGTCTCATCACGCCCGAGAAAAATATAAAAGAACCCGCAAAATGGGTCATTGCATCAGCCGAACAAGGCACTCGACAATATATTCTCAGAGCGCTAAAAGTCGCGAATAATCTCTGAATGCCGCAAAACTCTGCGAAGGTAAGACCCCAGATCCGTTCTGAGTGGCTTGGCACCGTCTCTGACGTCGGTTTGCTACTTTTATACGTATCAACAGATAAGAAGAAAAATCCTAACGGACGCGTTAGGTAACCGATAAAATATTACTGGGACTCGACAGAATGGTAAGACCTTAAGCGGCACCTGTCGAGTTAACACTAGTATCCCGAGATCATGTCCAGGGACGTGATCTTGAAGTAGGTTTTTGCGGATTGCCACTAGAGGAGTTAACTAGTACCTGATCCGTCAGATAAACTAGCCCCAATTACCATTATCCCTGTACAATATAGATATGGATGTCAAATAAAAATAGCAACGGCTTGGAGTCGATTAAAAAAGGGGCTGCGCCAAGTTGTTTATCGAGTAGTACAACTTGAGCCTATTCTTAGGTGCAAGCACCAGCTCATAGGCTCGGGGGCTACTCTTATCGAGAGTATTGTTCACCCTCCCGATAAGAAAGAGGAAAATTTTTGGAGTCAATTACAAGCAAGTTGAGTCTACACCCAAGTGCAAACACTTGGCTGTAGCCTCGGGGGCTACTCCCATCGGGAGCGCTGGTCGCGCACCCGATAGAAAAATAACTTCGACAACATCTATGACAATCAAGGTTTGTAGACTCAACTCGATTCTACGACTCGAGTGGAGCCTACTCCCATCGGGAGCACATGGATTTCATCAAATCCTTCAGAAATATAGTTAAGTTCTTTATCGAGTAGTACAACTTGAGTCTATGCCAAGTGCAAGCACTTACCCATAGACTCGGGGGCTACTCCCATCGGGAGCGCTGCCGCGCACCCGATAATTTCAAGAATCGTCGACATCATCTACGCTACACATGATCTACGACATGGACCTCGCCTTGTATTTCTTCAACTTTGGAGATGGTTATGATTGGAGTTTCTACGCAAGTCTTCGACTTCCCTATAAACTCGGGGGCTACTGACATGGGCATACCCTTCGGGTACCCATTATTAGTATACCTGGCTCGGCCAATATGGAGAAGACCCAATATGCAGAAGGCCCAACAAGGCAACCCGAAGATGTAGTCGACTAGGACTCTTGTAAAACCCTAGGCTGGTTGCATATATAAAGCCAACCAGGGCACCCGAACTAAGGAGGAGAACAGATAGACCTAGAGATAGACAATATAGCTACGCCGATGGCGGCACCCTGTAAAGATACTTGTGTTCATATAATGGATTGCTAGCAGCACGTAGGGATCCTCCACCGAGGGGACCCGAAGCTGGGTACATCATGTGCCTAATCTCGACCCCGGAATCTCCATCGTCGCTCTTCCCGAAAACCCTAGTCTACAATACGTAGGCATTGCCGAGGTGATCCCTCGTCATCGAGGGCCCCAAACCTGGGTAAATCGCTCTCCCCGCTTGTCTGTTAACCGATGTCTCGTGTCAGCCTACAGGATTCCATCAACCCTAAGCCCCAATCGGAGGGCATTGCCGAGGAGTACCCTCAACATTAACCTCCCTGGGTTCGATAAACCTTGGGTGATTCACTTAAGGGAAACTTGTTGTTGGTCTACAAACCTCTGCTCTTGGAGGCCCAACACTGTCTACAGGAATAGAAGCGTGCGTAGACATCAGGGATGCTTGATACGTCTCCAACGTATCTATAATTTCTTATGTTTCATGCTAGTTTTATGACAATACCTACATTTTTATTCACACTTTATAATGTTTTTAGGCATTTTCTGGGACTAACCTATTAACAAGATGCCACAGTGCCAGTTCCTATTTTCTGCTGTTTTTTATTTCAGAAAAGTTGGTCTACAAATATTCTCGGAATTGGACGAAACAAAAGCCCACGGCCCTATTTTTCACGGAGTGTTCCAGAAGACCGAAGAAGATTCGAGGAAGGCCAGCAGGGGGCCCACCCCATAGGGTGGCGCGGGGGGGCCCACTGCCGTGCCAAGATGTGGGGAGGGAGCCCCCTGGCTCCCCCGACGCTGCCCCTTCGCCTATTTATTCCTTCGTCTCCGAAAACCCTAGTACCGAGAGCCAAAATATCAGGACAGTTTCAGAGACGCCCCCGCCGTCAACCCTAACTCGGGGGTTCAGAAGATCTCCTCCGGCACCCTGCCGGAGAGGGGAATCATCACCGGAGGGCTCTACATCACCATGCCCGCCTCCGGAATGATGCGTGAGTAGTTCATCCTTGGACTACGGGTCCATAGCAGTAGCTAGATGGTTGTCCTATTGTGGCATCATGTTTAGATCTTGTGAGCTGCCTATCATGATCAAGATCATCTATTTGTAAAGCTACATGTTGTGTTTGTTGGGATCCGATGAATATGAAATACTATGTCAAGTTGATTATTGATCTATCATATATGTGTTGTTTATGATCTTGCATGCTCTCCATTGCTAGTAGAGGCTCGGCCAAGTTGATACTTGTAACTCCAAGAGGGGGTATTTATGCTAGATAGTGGGTTCATGCCTCCATTAAATGCGGGACGAGTGACGAGAAAGTTCTAAGGTTGTGGATGTGCTGTTGCCACTAGGGATAAAACATCAATGCTTTGTCTAAGGATATTTGTATTGTTTACATTACGCACAATACTTAATGCAATTGTCTGTTGTTTGCAACTTAATACTGGAAGGGGTGCGGATGCTAACCCGAAGGTGGACTTTTTAGGCATAGATGCATGTTGGATGGCGGTCTATGTTCTTTGTCGTAATGCCCTAAGTAAATCTCATAGTAGTCATCATGATATGTATGTGCATTGTTATGCCCTCTCTATTTGTCAATTGCCCAACTGTAATTTGTTTACCCAACATGTTATTTATCTTATTGGAGAGACACCACTAGTGAACTGTGGACCCCGGTCCATTATTTTACATCTGAAATACAACCTACTGCAATCATTGTTGTCTTTTGTTTTCTGCAAGCAAACATCATTTTCCACACCATACGTTTAATCTTTTGTTTTCAGCAAGCCGGTGAGATTGACAACCTCACTGTTAAGTTGGGGCAAAGTAGTTTGATTGTGTTGTGCAGGTTCCACGTTGGCACCGGAATTCCTGGTGTTGCGCCGCACTACACTCCTTCACCAACAACCTTCACGTGATCTTTATCTCCTACTGGTTCGATAACCTTGGTTTCTTACTGGGGAAAACTCGCTGTTGTACTCATCATACCTTCCTTTTGGGGTTCCCAACGAACGTGTGCTTTACCGTCACAAGCACTATGCAAGCCGGGATGTTCTTGGACTGCTCTTAACACCAGGAACAAGATCATCACCCATAGTTAACTGGATAATTTTGGTAATCGATCATGGTCCAGAACTGCTAGCAACCAAACAGACACGAAACAAGTGAGAAACAAATTATATGTAGTAAGGATTCTGTTGTGTAGCACTAACCAAAGAAATACATGGAATCTTTTCAATAAGGGAGCAGTCTTTGGTCACCGTCAGTGCTCCAATCAATGTGGCATATGCAGTCAACAAAGTAGTGTTAAATATCATATCGTTCAGTGCTTACCCCTTCCTCCCTAAACACATGATCAATTTACGCCAGAAAAAGAAGTATTGATACCTAGAGTCCTAGGACAGTAGGAATGACGATGAATGGAACGTGCCAGACTCTATGACTATTTTGCAATAAATGGTCGCAAGGCTTTTGAGAGGGGCGAAACCCTAAATCATTACGACCATTTTAATCACAAAGGACATAATTTCACTACACGAAATGGTCATGGAGAAAATGATACGATTTGGGGCCTTATCTTTAGGTGATCACGACCAATTTAAATAGTCATAGTCGCTTATTCACGATCCTGGTTAGCCACCTTAGCAATTTTGCGTAGGTGTTATGTCCATGTCTTCCACCTTACCAATTTCGCCTACGTTAATGTGTTGATAAAGTGGAGTATATAAGTAGGTTAAAATCTATAATCTATAGTTTGTTGTCCAGTACGTGACATGCGATTCCAGGCGTATGCCTACTAGGAATGCAAACCAAATAATGACCTGACATGAAAGACCACCAAAGCAGACCCAGGGAAATAAGTGCACACGGTGTGAAAAAACTATAGAGAGCCAGAGAGGCTGATCCACACAATCAGGAACGTTCAATCAGTTTATCCAACGCACCACATCGTTTCTATGTTTGATGGAGCGGAACACCCATCCCCACGCACGGCTTTGTTTTTCAAACGGTACAGCCCACCCACTAACTCCCAATCCACGCACGCCATGTAAAAAATAAAAAATTAAACCCACCCACGCCATGTAAATTAAACCCACGCACGCCAACCTTCCAAGACCATCCCAATCGCTACCACGTACTGCTCCCGCTCGCCAGCCACGATTTCCGCCGCATCACTCCTGCTCGCCAGCAACCACGATTGCCGCCGCATCGCTCCCGCTCGCCAGCGCTCCTGACCGCCACCGCAGCACTCCCGCTCGCCAGCCACCACGATCGCTGCCGAAGCACTCCAGCGTGACAATATTCCCGCTCGCCAATCGCCGCCGGAGACACTCCCACACGCTTATCGCCGTCGGAACACTTCCAGGCGACAACACCCGCACTCTGGCCAATCGCCACCGTAGCACTTCCCGACGCCGTGGAGACATTCTGCCGCACGCACCTACTATTCCTTTAGGTCAGGCAACTTGAAATCTCCCTCAATGTATGCATCTACAACTTCATTCTTCTTCAATAAATTTCCTAGCTTTGTATACCTGCATCTCACGGCAGCAGGGGAGGTAGGAGGTGTAACATCCCAAATTTTAAAACAAAGAGAAAATGATTTTCCTTTTTCCAAAAATGAGAACCAACAAAATCTTTCTTACATATGAGCTATCCATAGTGCTCATACCTAATACTTGTTTGATTTCCATGATTGTTTGTTTGTTACCTTAAACATATTTCCAAAACCCTAAAACCCTAACCATCTCAAGAACCAAAGTGGATCAACTATGAGAAACAAAAATAAAATAAAAAGACATATGTGGGAAAATAGCCCTAATATCTAATTTTTTTCTAAAATGGTGGGAACCATAGTAAACCCCACTAAACCCTAAACCTCACCCTCTTATCACATCCATTAAAAACAAAATAAAAAGAAATGATATTAAATAAGAAAAAGGCCTATGTAAGCCTATGGCTATATTTGCAAATAATAAATTTTTCCACGGCTACCTTGTGTAGATGATTTGAAATACCTCAACAAACCTAACCTAGTACTTACCAACAAATCCAAGTGAGAAACAAAAATAAAATAAACATATGCATAGAGGCATATGTGGCACTTAACCATAATATCAATTCTTGACATATGCACCCACACTTTCCCAAAATGGTTTGAAACCTTTACCCAACTCAATCTAACACTAAATAAACCTTACACATGCCTAAGTGAAGCAAATAAAAAGGAAAGAATAAAAGTTAGAAAATCACAAAACCCTCACATATGGTTTATGCCATTTTTACAAATCTTTGATCTAGACCAATTTGGCTTTCACCATTAGTTGTATTATGTTACTAAACACTTACTACAACTTTTGGAGTCAAATAAATTCAAATAAAATCAAAATTGAACTCAAATTGGGATCACATGCAATGATGGTCAATTCTGCCATTAGCAATCTGGTCACTACTTTGAGCCCCTGGATTTGAAGATTTTCAAACCAAACAAATCCAATTCTTTGCACCACATCCAAGTACACATCAAGGTGAACAACATTTGTAAAGACCACCATATCAAATTCATCTTGGATCAAAAACTATGCTCAATCAAAGTTGAGACTTTTTAACAATTTCAACATTCTCCCACTTTGCAAATTTTGCATTCCTTTTATTTTTAAAATTCCACCACCACCATTGTGTGTCTTTGGTAATTTGAAATCAATCCAATCCACTCAATTTAAATTTTTTGAATTGCTTTGCATAGATCAAAATTGGCAAAAACTTGATAATTCAAATATGCCTAAATCCAAAACACTATTTCAAATAGTGTTTGGCCAACCGTACCTTCACCACTTGTGCTCTACCTTGTCCCCTGGTTCCCTCTCCACCTACACATGGCATAGAAACCCTAAGAGCAGGGACACGCATGGCATAGCCATGGCCATGCCATCCATGGTCACCATGCATGCCACCCCCTCTCTTCCTTCTCCACCAGCCCTGGCCACCTTGCCATTTCCTGCCACCACACCCTATTGCACCGACCTACACACGCCATTGTCGAGGAGGAGCACGACAGACGCCAGACAAGCTCGCGCCCATGGCGGCCAAGCCATGCCGACACCGTCGCGCGCATGCCCACGGGCACCCACTGGCCACGAGTCGCCTCGCCACCTCGCGCAACCCCTGGCCCCCCTCTCTGCACGTTGAGCTTCACCGTGCCACCGCGATGCTGCCAGACACTTGCTCGACACCGACCCGTGCCCGCCGCCGCCGGAGATGAGGACGAAACCCCGCCTCGGGCGCGCCACCTCTCGTAGCATCCCGACCAGGTTTGGCACCGCCTAGCCTAGCTGTCGCCACCCAGAGGACCGCCATGATGTGCTGAACACCGCCACGCCCTCGCCTAGCTCGATAGACCGCCGGAGAAGCCGCGCCCATGTCGACTTCGCCGCAGCACCCACGGCCACCTCTGCGCCTATAAAAGGAAGCCTCCACTCGTCGATTTCTTCACACCGCAGCACTCCCCTCTTCTCCCTCGACCTCCTGAGCCACTCCACCGTCGACATTAGCCACCGCCGCCGCTCAATTGCAGCCTCACTACCGTGCGCTGCCGCGGAAGCTCGCCGCCGATTGGAGTCGCCCCAGGACAAGCCGCCGGTACCAGGGAGTGAGACGTCGTCTACCACTTCGTCGAGCATACTGCCCACCACCGTTGGAGCCACGGTGAGCTCTCCAACCCCCTAGCGCCGCCGCGCCAGTAGCATGTTCTCGCCGGCGACGACGATGAACCCTAGCCGTCTGATCTACTTCTAATCCTACGCCTCACACGCCCCGTACCGCTTCGCTGTTTAATGAGTGGCTGACGTCAGGCAACCCACGCGTTCGTGGACGCGTGGTGTGCTGGCCTTTTCCGTTTAAATCCATTTGGGCCTGTTTAGTTTTCCCGTGCGGCCCACAAGTTTGAATTTCGAATTTCTGTTTGAGTTAAATTTCAATACTGGCCCTGTTTTAAAAAATTAATAGATTCAAATTGGCCCAACCAAATTTGGTGAATTTGATATCTTTGGAAAGCTAGTGAAAATATCTACACAACCCCACTGATCTCACTTTGAGATTCTTTGTAGAAATAATATGACAAAAAGAACAAGTCAGGGACTTTTGCACATTCAAATAATTATTAAAAATCAACCAAAAATGCTATTGAGTTGATTTCAACTCTCATAAATCACATTTCACATATTCTAATTGATTAGGTAAAAATATTATCCAAAATTATCCAAGAGTTGATCATGGCCTAAAGTAAATAAAGAACTATATGGCTATTTTAGTCAAATGATATTATCCAAAAGTATTATGTAAATTTTATGAGAGGCTTGCTCTCGTTTAAATCTTGTCCCAAGTACTTTCACATGAAGTTGTGACCGTGGTCAAAATACTCTCACATGGAATTACTTGGTAATATTAAATCATAAGGGGTAGTGTTAAATTGTATGAGGTACCTTACCTCATTTAAATCATTTTCCCAAATGATGATTATGAATGGTTGACCTTGGTCAACATGGATTCATAGGTTATTCATTAGAGGAGATTAAATCTTAACAAGATTCAATGAGAGGAAATTATTTCCTCCAAAGACTTAAAGAGAAACCCTAATCTACATTTCAATGAGAGGAAATTATTTCTCTAACACTAAGTAAGAAAACCCTAGTATAATTTTAGGTACCAATGTTAAGTGATGATGCTAGATCATTTTAAGTGAGCCATTAAGGATAATTAAGACTACTTAAGTATTGTTTGGTGATTGTATCCTCGTATTCGTTTATAGACGCTACTACCGGAGACTATCAAGAGGAGGAGGTATTCTACCAAGAAGAAGAAGAGAACTTTGATCACTGATGCGCGTGGTTGACGTATTGTCTTTTCGTTCGACACGCGTCCGTTGGGAACCCCAAGAGGAAGGTGTGATGCGCACAGCGGCAAGTTTCCCTCAGTAGAAACCAAGGTTTACCGAACCAGTAGGAGTCAAGAAGCACGTTGAAGGTTGATGGCGGCGAGATGTAGTGCGGCGCAACACCAGGGATTCCGGCGCCAACGTGGAACCTGCACAACACAAACCAAGTACTTTGCCCCAACGAAACAGCGAGGTTGTCAATCTCACTGGCTTGCTGTAACAAAGGATTAGATGTATAGTGTGGATGATGATTGTTTGCAGAAAACAGTAGAACAAGTATTGCAGTAGATTGTATTTCAGTATAGAGAATTGGACCGGGGTCCACAGTTCACTAGAGGTGTCTCTCCCATAAGATAAACATCATGTTGGGTGAACAAATTACAGTTGGGCAATTGACAAATAAAGAGGGCATGACCATGCACATACATATTATGATGAGTATAGTGAGATTTAATTGGGCATTACAACAACGTACATAGACCGCTATCCAGCATGCATCTATGCCTAAAAAGTCCACCTTCAGGTTATCATCCGAACCCCTTCCAGTATTAAGTTGCTAACAACAGACAATTGCATTAAGTATCGCGCGTAATGTAATCGGTAACTACATCCTCGAACATAGCACCAATGTTTTATCCCTAGTGGCAACAACACATCCATAATCTTAGAGATTTCTGTCACTTCCCCAGATTCACGGAGACATGAACCCACTATCGAGCATAAATACCCCCTCTTGGAGTTAAGAGTAAAAACTTGGCCAGAGCCTCTACTAATAACGGAGAGCATGCAAGATCATAAACAACACATAGATATAAATTGATAATCAACATAACATGGTATTCTCTATTCATCGGATCCCAACAAACACAACATATAGAATTACAGATAGATGATCTTGATCATGTTCGGCAGCTCACAAGACCCGACAATTAAGCACAATGAGGAGAAGACAACCATCTAGCTACTGCTATGGACCCATAGTCCAGGGGTAGACTACTCACACATCACTCCGGAGGCGACCATGGCGGCGTAGAGTCCTCCGGGAGATGATTCCCCTCTCCGGCAGGGTGCCGGAGGCGATCTCCTGAATCCCCCGAGATGGGATTGGCGGCGGCGGCGTCTCTGGAAGGTTTTCCGTATCGTGGCTCTCGGTGCTCGGGGGTTTCGCGACGAAGGCTTTAAGTAGGCGGAAGGGTAGGTCGGGGGCGACGCGAGGGGCCCGGGAGACGGGCGGCGCGGCCAAGGGTGGGGCCGCACCGCCTGCCCTCCTGGCCACCTCGTGGCCCCACTCCGTTGACTCTTCGGTCTTCTGGAAGCTTCGTGGCAAAATAGGACCCTGGGCGTTGATTTCGTCCAATTCCGAGAATATTTCCTTACTAGGATTTCGAAACCAAAAACAGCAGAAAACGACAATCGGCACTTCGGCATCTTGTTAATAGGTTAGTTCCGAGAAAATGCACGAATATGACATAAAGTGTGCATAAAACATGTAGATATCATCAATAATGTGGCATGGAACATAAGAAATTATCGATACGTCGGAGACGTATCGGCATCCCCAAGCTTAGTTTCTGCTCGTCCCGAGCAGGTAAACGATAAACAAAGATAATTTCTGGAGTGACATGCCATCATAACCTTGATCATACTATTTGTAAGCATATGTAGTGAATGCAGCGATCAAAACAATGTAAATGACATGAGTAAACAAGTGAATCATATAGCAAAGACTTTTCATGAATAGTACTTCAAGACAAGCATCAATAAGTCTTGCATAAGAGTTAACTCATAAAGCAATAATTCATAGTAGAAGCATTGAAGCAACACAAAGGAAGATGAAGTTTCAGCGGTTGCTTTCAACTCATAACATGTATATCTCATGGATATTGTCAACATAGAGTAATATAATAAGTGCAATATGCAAGTATGTAGGAATCAATGCACAGTTCACACAAGTGTTTGCTTCTTGAGATGGAGAGAAATAGGTGAACTGACTCAACATAAAAGTAAAAGAATGGTCCTTCAAAGAGGAAAGCATCGATTGCTATATTTGTGCTAGAGCTTTGATTTTGAAAACAAGAAACAATTTTGTCAATGGTAGTAATAAAGCATATGTATCATGTAAATTATATCTTACAAGTTGCAAGTCTCATGCATAGTAACTAATAGTGCCCGCACCTTGTCCTAATTAGCTTGGACTACCGGGATTATCGCAATGCACATGTTTTAACCAAGTGTCACAAAAGGGTACCTCTATGCCGCCTGTACAAAGGTCTAAGGAGAAAGCTCGCATTGGATTTCTCGCTATTGATTATTCTCAACTTAGACATCCATACCGGGACAACATAGACAACAGATAATGGACTCCTCTTTTATGCATAAGCATGTAGCAACAATTAATTTTCTCATATGAGATTGAGGATATTGTCCAAAACTGAAACTTCCACCATGGATCATGGCTTTAGTTAGCGGCCCAATGTTCTTCTCTAACAATATGCACGCTCTAACCATAAGGTGGTAGATCGCCCTTACTTCAGACAAGACGAACATGCATAGCAACTCACATGATATTCAACAAAGGGTAGTTGATGGCGTCCCCGGGAACATGGTTATCGCACAACAAGCAACTTAATAAGAGATAAAGTGCATAAGTACATATTCAATACCACAATAGTTTTTAGGCTATTTGTCCCATGAGCTATATATTGTAAAGGTGAAGAATGGAAATTTTAAAGCTAGCACTCAAGCAATTTACTTTGGAATGGCGGAGAAATACCATGTAGTAGGTAGGTATGGTGGACACAAATGGCATAGTGGTTGGCTCATGTATTTTGGATGCATGAGAAGTATTCCCTCTCGATACAAGGTTTAGGCTAGCTAGGCTATTTGAAACAAACACAAGGATGAAGCGGTGCAGCAAAACTCACATAAAAGACATATTGAAAACATTATAAGACTCTACACCGTCTTCCTTGTTGTTCAAACTTAATACTAGAAATTATCTAGACTTTAGAGAGACCAAATATGCAAACCAAATTTTAGCATGCTCTATGTATTTCTTCATTAATGGGTGCAAAGTATATGATGCAAGAGCTTAAACATGAGCACAACAATTGCCAAGTATCACATTACCCAAGACATTTTAGCAATTACTACATGTATCATTTTCCAATTCGAACCATATAACAATTTAACGAAGAAGAAACTTCGCCATGAATATTATGAGTAAAGCCTAAGGACATACTTGTCCATATGCAACAGCGGAGCGTGTCTCTCTCCCACACAAAGAATTCTACAATCCATTTTATTCAAACAAAAACAAAAACAAAAACAAACCGACGCTCCAAGCAAAGCACATAAGATGTGACGGAATAAAAATATAGTTTCAGAGGAGGAACCTGATAATGTTGTCGATGAAGAAGGGGATGCCTTGGGCATCCCCAAGCTTAGACGCTTGAGTCTTCTTGATATATGCAGGGGTGAACCACCGGGCATCCCCAAGCTTAGAGCTTTCACTCTCCTTGATCATGTTGTATCATCTCCCTCTCTTGATCCTTGAAAACTTCCTCCACACCAAACTCAAAACAACTCATTAGAGGGTTAGTGCTTAATCAAAATATACATGTTCAGAGGTGACATAATCATTCTTAACACTTCTGGATATTGCACAAAGCTACTGAAAATCAATGGAATCGAAATATCCATCAAGCATAACAAAACTGGCAATGCGAAATAAAAGGCAGAATCTGTCAAAAACAGAACAGTTCGTATTGACGAATTTTATTGAGGCACCAGACTTGCTCAAATGAAAATGCTCAAATTGAATGAAAGTTGCGTACATATCTTACGATCACTCACATAAATTTGCATAATTTTCTGAGTTACCTACAGAGAATTTTGCCCAGATTCGTGACAGCAAAGAAATCTGTTTCTGCGCAGTAATCCAAATCTAGTATGAACCTTACTATCAACGACTTTACTTGGCACAATAAAACACTAAACTAAGATAAGGAGAGGTTGCTACAGTAGTAAACAACTTCCAAGACACAAATATAAAAGAAAGTACTGTAGTAAAAACATGGGTTGTCTCCCATAAGCGCTTTTCTTTAACGCCTTTCAGCTAGGCGCAGAAAGTGTGTGTATCAAGTATTATCAAAGGGTGGTGCATCTACAGCGGGGTTTGGAGTTTTCTCAACCAAGCATAGTATATTGGATACATAAGTTTTAGCGTCTCCCTTTTCATTAGTCTTGGGCTTGCTACTCTCATCAAACAAATTTTCAGGAACAAGCCAAGCATAGTTATTTTCTAGTGCATCATTCATCGCTAGGAGCTTACATGGTATTGGTGCTTTGATCTCTCCACCATCATTAATATTATTAGTGTACCTTATTCTCTCCATGTCCATCTTTTCAAGGAGACTAACAAAATTGGTATAAGAACCAAGCATATTATATTTAGCAAAGACCTTTCTAGCCTCTCTTGCTAGACCACCAAATTCTCTAAGAAGGGTTTCTAAAAAAAAATCTTTCTTTTCCCCCTCTTCCATATCACCGAGTGTAAGAAACATGTGTTGGATTATAGGGTTGAGATTAACAAATTTAGTTTCCAACATGCGAACTAAAGCAGCAGCAGAAATTTCATAAGTAGGAGCAAGGTCTACCAAGTTTCTATCTTCAAAATCTTCAATGGTACTAACATGATTGAAAAATTCTTCTATATTATTTCTCCCAACTATAGATCCGCGTCCTACCGGCATGCTTTTTACGGTAAAATTAAAAGGAAACATAATGCAATAAGTAAAGTAAATACAAGTAACTAATTTTTTTGTGTTTTTTGATATAGCAAACAAGATAGTAAATAAAGTAAAACTAGCAACTAATTTTTTTGTATTTTGATTTAGTGCAGCAAACAAAGTAGTAAATAAAATAAAGCAAGACAAAAACAAAGTAAAGAGATTGCGATGTGGAGACTCCCCTTGCAGCGTGTCTTGATCTCCCCGGCAACGGCGCCAGAAATTTGCTTGATGCGCGTGGTTGACGTATTGTCTTTTCGTTCGACACGCGTCCGTTGGGAACCCCAAGAGGAAGGTGTGATGCGCACGGCGGCAAGTTTCCCTCGGTAGAAACCAAGGTTTATCGAACCGGTAGGAGTCAAGAAGCACGTTGAAGGTTGATGGCGGCGAGATGTAGTGCGGCGCAACACCAGGGATTCCGGCGCCAACGTGGAACCTGCACAACACAAACCAAGTACTTTGCCCCAACGAAACAACGAGGTTGTCAATCTCACCGGCTTGCTGTAACAAAGGATTAGATGTATAGTGTGGATGATGATTGTTTGCGAAAGCGGTAGAACAAGTATTGCGAGTAGATTGTATTTCAGTATAGAGAATTGGACCGGGGTCCACAGTTCACTAGAGGTGTCTCTCCCATAAGATAAACAGCATGTTGGGTGAACAAATTACAGTTGGGCAATTGACAAATAAAGAGGGCATGACCATGCACATACATATTATGATGAGTATAGTGAGATTTAATTGGGCATTACGACAAAGTACATAGACCGCTATCCAGCATGCATCTATGCCTAAAAATTCCACCTTCAGGTTATCATCCGAACCCCTTCCAGTATTAAGTTGCTAACAACAGACAATTGCATTAAGTATCGCGCGTAATGTAATCAGTAACTACATCCTCGAACATAGCACCAATGTTTTATCCCTAGTGGCAACAGCACATCCATAATCTTAGAGATTTCTGTCACTTCCCCAGATTCACGGAGACATGAACCCACTATCGAGCATAAATACCCCCTCTTGGAGTTAAGAGTAAAAACTTGGCCAGAGCCTCTACTAATAACGGAGAGCATGCAAGATCATAAACAACACATAGATATAAATTGATAATCAACATAACATGGTATTCTCTATTCATCGGATCCCAACAAACACAACATATAGAATTACGGATAGATGATCTTGATCATGTTCGGCAGCTCACAAGACCCGACAATTAAGCACAATGAGGAGAAGACAACCATCTAGCTACTGCTATGGACCCATAGTCCAGGGGTAGACTACTCACACATCACTCCGGAGGCGACCATGGCGGCGTAGACTCCTCCGGGAGATGATTCCCTTCTCCGGCAGGGTGCCGGAGGTGATCTCCTGAATCCCCCGAGATGGGATTGGCGGCGGCGGCGTCTGCGGAAGGTTTTCCGTATCGTGGCTCTCGATGCGGGGGTTTCGCGACGAAGGCTTTAAGTAGGCGGAAGGGTAGGTCAGGGGGCGACGCGAGGGGCCCAGGAGACAGGGCGGCGCGGCCAAGGGTGGGGCCGCGCCACCTGCCCTCCTGGCCACCTCGTGGCCCCACTCCGTTGACTATTCGGTCTTCTGGAAGCTTCGTGGCAAAATAGGACCCTGGGCGTTGATTTCGTCCAATTCCGAGAATATTTCCTTACTAGGATTTCTGAAACCAAAAACAGCGAGAAAACAGAATCGGCACTTCGGCATCTTGTTAATAGGTTAGTTCCAGAAAATGCACGAATATGACATAAAGTGTGCATAAAACATGTAGATATCATCAATAATGTGGCATGGAACATAAGAAATTATCGATACGTCGGAGACGTATCAATCACCTCACCAACCAAGGCAAGCTAGAATAATGCAAGTTATACTTGTGCAAGCTAATATTCTTGCAAGTGCAAAGCCCTATTGGGGCAAGGCCCATTAATCTTACCTTACTTACAATGATCCCATCCCAAGTTTTTACACTACAAGTTTTTACTTAGTTTATTAAGAAGTTACTTTTATAGTTAACTTTGGTCTAAGTTAGAATGTACTAGAGTAGCAAAGTTAGCCTCTAAAGATAGCCAAGCAAGATAGCACCCCTCATGATTAGTGCTAGTGCTAACAACTAAAATTGACTACTCTAGATGGGAACTTGTGATTTGAAATGAATTTGAAAACTTTGGAATGATGAGTCATTCCATTGAAAGATCTTTGAAGGTGAATATGACCTGAATGATATGGTGAATTTTGATTAAAACTAATATTGGTTTGGATGCGATACCTTTCCAATTTTTGAGTACCCCCACAATACCTGATTATGGGTAGGGCTTAACTGGAAGTTTATGCATCTTAGTATGGGTTCTGAACAAGCATCATAGGGATTATGCCGAGGCTGCCTCCGTTGTATGAGAAATGATGTGAAATGAGGTGAATGTACGGCCCAAGCCCTGTGCAGTTCCCAGGTTGACAGTTGGTCTTCACTGGGAGGCCAAGCTCATGGGGAGAGGTACCTATACTAGGGTATGTAAGTGAAAGGTTATGGTTGATGATCCGCGTACTGAGTTACGATGATTCGGGGTTATCCCTGACGGATGAAATCAAATGTTGTGGCACAAGTGTGCAACCTCTGCAGAGTGTTAACCTATTCGAATAGCTGTGTCCACGGTTACGTACGGTTGGAAAGGCCATACTGTTATCGGTGTTAGATATCTTTGAAAAATGTTGATGAAATGAATGGTGATTTGACTTGAACCACAAATAAGTTGTGGGAATGACACTAATGTTCCCACTTAAGTTAGTTAGCACATGAAGAGTCTTTTATCAAATAATTGTGAACTAAAATTGGCTTTATGCAAATAAAACGAGAGTTTAGCACCCCTTTACTAGAATCAATAGTACTTACATTAGTATTAGTTTGCTAGTACTTAAAGTACTCACGGCTGTGTCCCTGGTATTCAAATGGACAGACTATGAAGAGGAGCAGAACTGCCAAGGTGACGACCAGCAGGACGCCTACGACAACTAGGAGTTCTTCTAACGTCAAGCATTGGCCTGGACTAGAGAGTCCCCTTTTATTACGCTTCCGCTATGAACTTTGTGTTCGTTGATCAATAGATCAACTATTTGTGTAATATGGATTATGTGATCTGAATTTGTAAGACAAGTATGGTTTGTAATGAATGATGACTTATAATATTTGACTGTTATGTCTCGCAACAACAATATTCCTGGGATTGCGATGAATGGCATAATAGGCATCTGAAGTTGAAAATCCGGGTGTTGACAAGTTGGTATCAGAGCCATTGTTTGACCTTAGGAGACCCTAGTTAGAATGGACATCTGCAAAACTTAGTTTCAAAACCAAAGAATGGAATATTTTTGAAAAAACTTATTCTCACTCTTATCCTTGAGATCTTTTTCAAAATGAGAAATTCATGCTCTACTTTTTCCTTGTAGAACTACATAAAACTTTACACACTTGACCACTTCTTTAACTTACTCATCCTAATGGCTCAGAGATGGAGTACACCTGCAAGTCCTATCAGCTTGGCCACGGAGGAAACCTGATGTTCGAGAAGGATTTGACGCAACTAGTGAAATATCTATGACGCCTGTATCCCAAGTTCTTTGGAATACCCCTCAATCATCCCTCAGAAGGACCACCTCGGTGGGAAGTTACTGAAAATCTGCGTAGAAAGCTTGGAGCCCCAATATGGGAAACCATATGGTTTTATGTAACGGGAAACACTTGGGAGGAAGGACTAGTCAGAGCTATGCAAGAAGCAATTGCCCGTATGTGTGGATAAAATGAGAACAATATCAAGAACACTCGCTTCATCTACTACCCAAGACATGACCCCATGGGAAGACCGAGGACCATGCCCCCGCACACTGAGATGAACCACTATGTAGCACATCTGGACTTCATGCTATACAAGACCCGCAAGGAGTTGGACCACGCCCTCGCCTTTCGCCAAGCACATTACCCCTGAAGATGAGAAACCCACCATGAAGAGTAGCATCCCTAAAAGCACTTGAGTAGGTGTGAGTTTGTATCAGGATCCCCTTGTATCGTGGAGCGAATGAATGGTTCTTCAAACCAACGGTGTGTTAGATTTGTAATGTGTGATGTGTGGTATGAATGAAAAAGGTGTTGTTGGTTTTACCCCTCAACACTACTCAAGTTTTCAAGTTTTGAACTTTTAAAAACTTCTTGAACTTTAAACCAAACAAACCATAGAAATTTCCCTCTTATGTTAGCATCTACCTCAATATTCAGATGGCCCCACCAACCCGCAGCACCAACCAAGACGCCATGATGCAGATGCTGGAGATGATGATGGCAGACCGAGAAGCCGAGAGAGCTGAACGCCAAGCCAACATAGCTGCACTGCAGCAGATCGCTCAGAACAACCAAGGCCATGGAAACCACGATCACCCTGGATCGAAGCTGAAGAATTTTCAAAACACCACCCCACCCATGTTCAGCCAAACCGAAGAGCCCCTTGACGCAGATGACTGGCTCCAGACAATGGAGAACAACCTAGAAGTTGTGGGAGTGGAAGCCGCAGAGAAAGTGCTATTCGCCACCCACTACCTGTCAGGACCTGCAAGAGCCTGGTGGACTAGCGCCCGCGCAATGAATGCGGGACAAATGATGACCTGGGAAGACTTCAAGCTGAAGTTTAGCAAATACCATGTGCCCCAAGGACTGATTAAGAAGATGAGAGACGAGTTCCGCGAACTCAAACAGGGAAGGATGTCCGTGGTAGAATACCGTGACAGGTTCCTTACTCTGTCAAGGTACGCCCCTGACGAAACCGACACCAATGAGAAGAGGAAAGAGAGATTTCTGAACGGACTGCACGACGAGATGCAGACTATACTGGTCAACATTCCCTTTGCTGACCTAGAAGCCCTGGTGGACTCCGCCATCCAGATGGAAGTGAAGCTTCACCAAGCCAATGAGAACCTCAAACGCCGGATGATGAACTAGAATGGGTCCAGCAATGCCCAAAAGTACTGCAACAACTCAACTGGAGGTTTCACCCCAAGAAACAACAGGCCACCTGCTCAGAATTACCGCCCAAACTACACCAACAACCATGGAGGACCCCCGAAGCCCGGAGGCAACAACAACAACAATCACAACAACAACAACAACAACCCCAACAGCAACAACAACAATGGGAACAACAACAACACTGATCCGAGGACTGGAAGCAATGCCATCCCCGTCAACCCCAAGGACAAGTCGACCATAACTTGTTACGAATGTGGAATTGTGGGACACTACTCCAATGACTGCCCCAAAAGGTTAGCCAATATTGCCACCAATACCGCTGCACCTGCTCAGAACCAGCGCCGCTTTGCAGCAAGAAGGAACCAGAACAACAACAATGGCCGTCTCTACCATATGAATGCCACTGAAGCCTAGGAAGCACCTCAGGCCATGCAAAGTATGTTTACTGTTAATCCAATTGCTCAATCTCTCTTAGGAACCTAACTTTTCTTAAAATCTCGGGACGAGATTTTTTTAAGGGGGAAGCGTTTGTAACATCCCAAACTTTAAAACAAAGAGAAAATGATTTTCCTTTTTCCAAAAATGAGAACCAACAAAAACTTTCTTACAAATGAGCTATGCATAGTTCTCATACGTAATACTTGTGTGATTTCCATGATTGTTTGTTTGTTACCTTGAACATATTTCCAAAACCCTAAAACCCTAACCATCTCAAGAACCAAAGTGGATCAAATATGAGAAACTAAAATAAAATAAAAAGACATATGTGGGCAAATAGCCCTAATAGGTAAATCTTGACCCCTACCGTCCTTACTTTTCTAAAAGGGTGGGAACCATTGTAAACCCCACTAAACCCTAAACCTCACCCCTCTTATCACATCCATTAAAAACAAAATAAAAAGAAATGATATTAAATAAGAAAAGGGCCTATGTAGGCCTATGGCTATATTTGCAAATAATAAATTTTCCCATGGCTACCTTGTGTAGATGATTTGAAATACCTCAACAAACCTAACCTAGTACTTACCAACAAATCCAAGTGAGAAACAAAAATAAAATAAGCATATGCATAGAGGCATATGTGGCACTTAGCCATAATATCAATTCTTGACCTATGCACCCACACTTTCCCCAAATGGTTTGAACCCTTTACCCAACTCAATCTAACACTAAATAAACCTTACACATGCCTAAGTGAAGCAAAGAAAAAGGAAAGAATAAAAGTTAGAAAATCACAAAACCCTCACATATGGTTTATGCCATTTTTACAAATCTTTGACCTAGACCAATTTGGATTTCTCCATTAGTTTTATTATGTTACTAAACACTTATTACAACTTTTGGAATCAAACAAATTCAAATCAAATCAAAATTGAACTCAAATTTGGATCACATGCAATGATGGTCAATTCTGCCATTTGCAATCTGGTCACTACTTTGAGCCCCAGGATTTGAAGATTTTCAAACCAAAAAAATCCAATTCTTTTCACCACATCCAAGTACACATCAAGGTGAACGACTTTTGTAAAGACCACCATATCAAATTCATCTTGGATCAAAAACTATGCTCAATCAAAGATGAGACTTTTTAACAATTTCAACATTCTCCCACTTTGCAAATTTTGCAATCCTTTTATTTTTAAAATTCCACCACCACCATTGGGTGTCTCTGGTCATTTGAAACCAATCCAATCCACTCAATTTCAAAATTTGGAATTGCTTTGCATAGATAAAAATTGGCAAAAACTTGACAATTCAAATATGCCTAAATCCAAAACACTATTTCAAATAGTGTTTGGCCAACCCTACCTTCACCACTTGTGCTCTACCTTGTCCCCTGGTTCCCTCTCTACCTACACATGGCATAGAAACCCTAAGAGCAGGGCCACACATGGCATAGCCATGGCCATGCCGGCCATGGTCACCATGCATGCCACCCCCTCTCTCCCTTCTCCATCAGCCCTGGCCACCTTGCCATTTCTTGCCACCACACCCTATTGCACCGACCTACACACGCCATTGTCGAGGAGGAGCATGAAAGACGCCAGATAAGCCCGCGCCCACGGCGGCCAGGCCATGCCAACGCCGTCGCGCGCATGCCCACGGGCACCCACTGGTCACGAGTCGCCTCGCCACCTCGCACAACCCCTGGCCCCCTCTCTGCACATTGAGCTTCACCGTGCCACCGTGCCGCCGCCAGACACTCGCTCGATATCGACCCGTGCCTGCCGCCGGAGACGAGGACGAAACCCCGCCTCGGGCGCGCCACCTCTCGTAGCATCCCGACCAGGTTTGGCACCGCCTAGCCTAGCTGTCGCCACCCAGAGGACCACCATGATGTGCTGAACACCGCCGCGCCCTCTCCTAGCTCGATAGACCGCCGGAGAAGCCGCGCCCATGTCGACTTCGCCGCAGCACCCACGGCCACCTCCGCCTATAAAAGGAAGCCTCCACTCGTCGATTTCTTCACACCGCAGCACTCCCCTCTTCTCCCTCGACCTCCTGAGCCACTCCACCGTCGACATTAGCCAACGCCGCCACTCAATTGCAGCCTCACTACCGTGCGCCGCAGCGGAAGCTCGCCGTCAACTGGAGTCGCCCCAGGACAAGCAACCGGTAACAGGGAGTTCGCCGTCGTCTACCACTTCGTCGAGCATACTGCCCACCGCCGTTGGAGCCACGGTGAGCTCTCCGACCCCCTAGCGCCGCCGCGCCAGTATCCTGTTCTCGCCGGCGACGACGATGAACCCTAGCTGTCCGATCTGCTTCTAATCCTACGCCTCACACGCCCCGTACCGCTTCGTTGTTTAATGAGTGGCTGACGGGTGGAGCCCACCCGTCAGGCAGCCCACGCGTGCGTGGACGCGTGGTGGGCTGGCCTTTGCCGTTTAAATCCATTTGGGCCCGTTTAGTTTTCCCGCGTGGCCCACAAGTTTGAATTTCGAATTTCTGTTTGAGTTAAATTTCAATACTGGCCCTGTTTTCAAAATTGAATAGATTCAAATTGGCCCAACCTAATTTGGTGAATTTTATATATTTAGAAAGCTAGTGAAAATATCTACACAACCCCACCGATCTCACTTTGAGATTCTCTGTAGAAATAATATGACAAAAAGAAGAAGTCAGGGACTTTTGCATATTCAAATAATTATTAAAAATCAACCAAAAATGCTCTTGAGTTGATTTCAACTCTCATAAATCACATTTCACATATTCTAATTGATTAGGTAAAAATATGGCAGGGTTACTTTGAGTGATCATGGCCTAAAGTAAATAAAGGACTATATGGCTATTTTAGTCAAATGATATTATCTAAAACTATTATGTAAATTTTATGAGAGGCTTGCTCTCATTTAAATCTTGTCCCAAGTACTTTCATATGAAGTTGTGACCCTGGTCTAAATACTCTCACATGGAATTACTTGGTAATATTAAATCAGAAGTGGTAGTGTTAAATTGTATGAGGTACCTTACCTCATTTAAATGATGATTATGAATGGTTGACCTTGGTCAACATGGATTCATAGGTTATTCATTTGAGGAGATTAAATCTTAACAAGATTCAGTGAGAGGAAATTATTTCCTCCAAAGACTTAAAGAGAAATCCTAATCTACATTTCAATGAGAGGAAATTATTTCTCTAACACTAAGTAAGAAAACCCTAGTATAATTTTAGGTAGCAATGTTAAGTGATGATGCTAGATCATTTTGAGTGAGCCATTAAGGCTAATTAAGACTACTTAAGTATTGTTTGGTGATTGTATCCTCGTATTCGTTTATAGACGCTAGTACCGGAGACTATCAAGAGGAGGGGGTATTCTACCAAGAAGAAGAAGAGAACTTTGATCACCTCACCAACCAAGGCAAGCTAGACTAATGCAAGTTATACTTGTGCAAGCTAATATTCTTGCAAGTGCAAAGACCTATTGGGGCAAGGCCCAATAATCTTACCTTACTTACAATGATCCCATCCCAAGTTTTTACACTACAAGTTTTTACTTGGTTTATTAAGAAGTTACTTTTATAGTTAAGTTTGGTCTAAGTTAGAATGTACTAGAGTAGCAAAGTTAGCCTCAAAAGATAGCCAAGCAAGATAGCACCCCTCATGATTAGTGCTAGTGCTAACAACTAAAATTGACTACTCTAGATGGGAACTTGTGATTTGAAATGAGAAAACTTTGGAATGATGAGTCATTCCATTGAAAGATCTTTGAAGGTGAATATCACCTGAATGATATGGTGAATTTTGATTAAAGCTGATATTGGTTTGGATGCGATACCTTTCCAATTTTTGAGTACCCCCACAATACCTGATTATGGGTAGGGCTTAACTGGAAGTTTATGCATCTTAGTATGGGTTCCCTCTGAACAAGCATCATAGGGGTTATGCCGAGGCTGCCTCCGTTGTATGAGAAATGATGCGAAATGAGGTTAATGTCAGTTCCTAGGTTGACAGTTGGTCTTCACTGGGAGGCCAAGCTCATGGGGAGAGGTACCCATACTAGGGTATGTAAGTGAAAGGTTATGGTTGATGATCCGCGTACTGAGTAACGATGATTCGGGGTTATCCCTGATGGATGAAATCAAATATTGTGGCACAAGTGTGCAACCTCTGCAGAGTGTAAACCTATTTGAATAGTCGTGTCCACGGTTACGGACGGTTGGAAAGGCCATACTATTACCGGTGTCAGATATCTTTGAAAAATGTTGATGAAATGAATGGTGTTTTGACTTGAACCACAAATAAGTTGTGGGAATGACACTAATGTTCCCACTTGAGTTAGTTAGCACATGAAGTGTCTTTTATCAAATAATTGTGAACTAAAATTGGCTTTATGCAAATAAAACTAGAACTTAGCACCCCCTTACTAGAATCAATAGTACTTACATTAGTATTAGTTTGCGAGTACTTAAAGTACTCACGGCTGTGTCCCTGGCTATTCAAATGGCCAGACTATGAAGAGGAGCAGAACTACCAAGGTGACGACCAGTAGGACGCCTACGACAACTAGGAGTTCTTCTAACGTCAAGCGTTGGCATGTGGACTGGAGAGTCCCCTTTTATTACGCTTCCGCTATGAACTTTATGTTTGTTGATCAATAGATCAACTATTTGTGTAATATCGATCATGTGATCTGAATTTGTAAGACAAGTATGGTTTGTAATGAATGATGACTTATGATATTCGACTGTTATGTCTCGCAACAACAATATTCCTGGGATTGCGATGAATGGCATAATAGGCATCTGGATTGAAAATCCGGGTGTTGACAGGAGGAGACTCCCTGTTAAGCATGAATGCCATCTAGAAACAGGAGAACGGGTTTCACAACTGAATGCTCTCTTAACACTGCAGGTAACATAATCAGAAGAGTTAGAAACTATGAAAGGGAATTCTATAAGAAGCTACCACTACAAGAAAAAAGTCATGTAGAGACGCTATGCATTTGACGCTTTTTATTTCGTCCCTACATCCGTAGTCGAGTTGTTTGTTAAGACGTTTGTTGAGACGCACCACATATCGTCCTAAACTTGGGATTTACACACTAATTAATAAAAATACTTAACTATTAATAACCTACAGATCTGCAGTCACCCAGGATTAGGCCAAGTAGTTGTATTCCCCGCCCCAAGATTAACCTAAGCCGCCGCCGCGGCGCTAACCAATCAAGTCGAACTATCCCTCCGGCGGCCATAGGTGCTAAGTACTATGCATCTATGGAGATCCATGCGACTACGATTCTGAGAATAAATCCGGCTGCGGACTCGGTCATCGTTGAATCGGGTGAGTTCTTCCTTGCCGATTAAATTAGCTCTTTGTTGGCGAGTGTTGGAGTCCATTAATTGTTCCTTTCCGCTGGAGTCGATCATCATTCCTCATTGCCCCTAGCCTCCTTATTCCTCTCTGCAAGTAATTACCAATTCCGCTTTATCCCCTCTAAGATCTCTGGAACATTTTTTTATCTGATGCAGATTAGTGTCCGTCCTCTTATTTTTCTGTTGATCATGGATATTGAGGTATATTTTCACTGAATGAACGAGCCAACACGTGGAGGTGGTATGCAAAGCTACGCACCTATTGCATCGGCCAAGCAGAACGTAAATTTTATCTTCTGGATTCGAATTATGTACTGGAACTGACGCCTTGTCATTTTGGATTTTGGTTTTATCTACAGACGGAATCAAGTTTGGCTGGACTCATCTAGTATATGCACGTGTAGTCTTCTATCATATTGGATCTCCAGGGTAAAAAATAATGCTGCACACGGTAAATGGTAGTATTACTCTGAGATCATAGAATATTATTAAGTCGCTCTAAAATTGGTAGAGTAGTACGTAGAATACCTATTGATGTTTGCTCGTGTAGTTGTCGCATTGCAGGATACTATTTGTGAAGATTTTTCAAGCGGCATAGTAGAGAGAAAAGAAGGTCTGCATAAGCAGTGAACCAGACAGATGATTTGGAGATCTAACAGATTTAATCCCGTTCGTTATGAAAATATACAAAAAAGTTCAATTGTACTGTTTGTTCAAAAAAAAGTTCAATTGTACTCTATTATTTAGTGATGTATGTAAATCTTTGTAAGGATGTACATTTAACTTGTAAAGTGCAGTTGCCATCAAATGATAATATATTGATTTTTTTTTTCTGCGGTGCACTATGTTTTTGTAATGCCTTCTGTCTATTGATGGATAAAATATGATTATTCATATGTTGTGCACTCGTGCAATTTTTGCAAAAATTTGAAGAATAAATTAATTTATATTTAACACAACATAATCTCCGTCCAAGGATGCAATAAAAGTGTCTCAATGACGGTAGAGATGATATGTTGGGCATTTACAAAGCGTCTCTATTCGAGTAAACACGTTTTTGAAAACGTCTTATTTTTGTTTAGGGACGCTGGACAATACGTCTTTACGAAATTTGAGACGGTGCATAAGAAGACGCTCCTACAACGCTTTATAGCAGCGTCTTTACAACCACGTAGAGATGAAATTTAGCGTCTCTAGCCTTTAACATTGATGTCTTTACATGACCTTTTTCTTGTAGTGTACGTGTAATCTTCCTTATTTTCTACCCTGCAATGCATGGGTATGCACATTCAAATTAATATTTCAAACTTGAATGGCAAAGACACATTATGTCAGGTTAAGTAAAAGAAAAAATAACTTCTCAGCATATCATGCTCTCCATGTTACAAAAAGGTAGCCTCAATCCTAATTCTTAAATGAAATGATACATAATAAAAAAAACGAAATACAAAAGATGGATGCTTTTTTAGATGATAAGGTAACGTGGTATTAGATCCAACGCTGTTTTTGATGAAAATTGGACATCATGGTACAGAAGTGTGTACCACGCCCAAAGCCATTCATGTAAGCAGTAGTTAAAAAAATGTGGGAGTGCAAATAAAGACGAAACGTAGGAAGAGAGCATATGGAGGTGCACGGTTATCATGCAAAAATTACCAGAAAATATGAACCACATGGCCATAAGGGGAATAATAACAAACATAAGCTGACTTGGGGCTGTATTTGTACTACATGCTTGGCCCTCTTTATGTAGGATAACGTTGCATAGAAAACAAAAAATTTCCTACCGCGAACACGCAATCCAAGCCAAGATGCAATCTAGAAGACGGTAGCAACGAGGGGATTATCGAGTCTCACCCTTGAAGAGATTCCAAAGCCTACAAGATGAGGCTCTTGTTGCTGCGGTAGACGTTCACTTGCCGCTTGCAAAAGCGCGTAGAAGATCTTGATCACGGCGCCACGAACGGGCAGCACCTCCGTACTCGGTCACACGTTCGGTTGTTGATGAAGACGACGTCCACCTCCCCGTTCCAGTGGGCAGCGGAAGTAGTAGCTCCTCTTGAATCCGACAGCACGACGGCGTGGTGTCGGTGGTGGTGGAGAATCCCGGTGGAGCTTCGCTAAGCATGCGGGGAAGAAGGAGTAGTGGGGCGGCTAGGGTTTGGGGAGAGGGGGGCGCCGGCCATCTAGTGGTGCGGCCACCTTGTGGTTGTTGGGGTGGCCGGCCCCCACCCCTTGGCCCTCATTATATAGGTGGAACACCCAAGAGTTGGTCTACAAGTCTTCGAATAAGACCCCAAACCAAAACCTTCCATACACTACAAGAAAAGTTGCCATGGCCGACGAAGTTGAAGTCGCGCCGTGGTTGCTGGTGTACCATGGCCGACGATTTTTGGTCCCTCCGTGGTGCATGTCAAAACTTTTTTTTTCTGGTTTTTGAGGCCACCTAGCCCGACGAAAGCGGCCAAAACGTCGCGTATGGTGGCCCGGGACGTGGTGCATCGCGAATTCTCGGGTTCGCCGGCTGAGTCAACGCAAATCCGCACCGCCCAGGGATGTAGGGCCCAGATGGCAGCCTCTCTAGCATTGTTTTTTTTCTCGATCGCGCCATCTCGTTCAACGTTCTCCGATCGAGCCGTTTACGATGCAGGATCATGGGTCCCGCATGTCATCCTCTATGAACCAAAATTCTTTCTATTCTTGGATTTTTTTTGACCCCCTGATTTCTAGCTACTTCCTTTTTCTTTTGATCCCTTGCCGCCTTGGAAACGTTGAGACCGCTGGTCTGCTAAATGGGACCCGCATGTCATCCTCTATGTGCAATCAACTTTCTTTTCTTGGAGTTTTTTTGGCACCTCAAATTTGGTCACTTGCCTTTTTCTTTCGATCCCCTGCCGCCTCTCAAACGGTGATACCGCTGCTCGCTAGCTCGGGACCCGCATGTCATCCTCTATGTACTATAAAACTTTCTTTTCTTGAATTATTTTTGGCACCTCATATTTGGTCACTTACCTTTTTCTTTCGATCCCTCGCCGCCTCTCAAACGGTGATACCGCTCGCTGCTAAATGGGACCCGCATGTCATCCTCTATGTACTATAAAACTTTCTTTTCTTGGAGTTTTTTTGGCACCTCAAATTTGGTCACTTGCCTTTTTCTTTCGATCCCCTGCCGCCTCTCAAACGGTGATACCGCTGCTGCTAACTGGGACCCGCATGTCATCCTCTATGTACTATAAAACTTTCTTTTCTTGAATTATTTTTGGCACCTCATATTTGGTCACTTACCTTTTTCTTTCGATCCCCTGCCGCCTCTCAAACGGTGATACCGCTG
>NC_061512.1:42127858-42164129 GCF_022539505.1 Lolium rigidum
ATCCTTGTGTTTGTTTCAAATAACCTTGCTAGCCTAAACCTTGTATCGAGAGGGAATACTTCTCATGCATCCAAAATACTTGAGCAAACTACTATGCCATTTGTGTCCACCATACCTACCTACTACATGGTATTTATCCGCCATTCCAAAGTAAATTGCTTGAGTGCTACCTTTAAAATTCCATCATTCACCTTTGCAATATATAGCTCATGGGACAAATATCTTAAAAACTATTGTGGTATTGAATATGTACTTATGCACTTTATCTCTTATTAAGTTGCTTGTTGTGCGATAACCATGTTTCGGGGACGCCATCAACTATTCCTTGTTGAATATCATGTGAGTTGCTATGCATGTCCGTCTTGTCTCAAGTAAGAGAGATCTACCACCTTTATGGTTGGAGCATGCATATTGTTAGAGAAGAACATTGGGCCGCTAACTAAAGCCATGAATCATGGTGGAAGTTTCAGCTTTGGACACACATCCTCAATCTCATATGAGAATAATAATTGTTGCCACATGCTTATGCATTAAAGAGGAGTCCATTATCTGTTGTCCATGTTGTCCCGGTATGGATGTCTAAGTTGAGAATAATCAAAAGCGAGAAATCCAAAATGCGAGCTTTCTCCTTAGACCTTTGTACAGCGGCATGGAGGTACCCCATTGTGACACTTGGTTAAAACATGTGCATTGCAAAGATCCGGTAGTCCAAGCTAATTAGGACAAGGTGCGGGCACTATTAGTATACTATGCATGAGGCTTGCAACTTGTAAGATATAATTTACATAACTCATATGCTTTATTACTACCGTTGACAAAATTGTTTCATGTTTTCAAAATAAAAGCTCTAGCACAAATATAGCAATCGATGCTTTCCTCTTTGAAGGATCATTCTTTTTACTTTTATGTTGAGTCAGTTCACCTATCTCTCTCCACCTCAAGAAGCAAACACTTGTGTGAACTATGCATTGATTCTTACATACTTGCATATTGCACTTGTTATATTACTCTATGTTGACAATTATCCATGAGATATACATGTTACAAGTTGAAAGCAACCGCTGAAACTTAATCTTCCTTTGTGTTGCTTCAATACCTTTACTTTGATTTATTGCTTTATGAGTTAACTCTTATGCAAGACTTATTGATGCTTGTCTTGAAGTACTATTCATGAAAAGTCTTTGCTTTATGATTCACTTGTTTACTCATGTCATTACCATTGTTTTGATCGCTGCATTCATTACATATGTTTACAAATAGTATGATCAAGGTTATGATGGCATGTCACTTCAGAAATTATCTTTGTTATCGTTTTACCTCGCTCGGGACGAGCGTAACTAAGCTTGGGGATGCTTGATACGTCTCCGACGTATCGATAATTTCTTATGTTCCATGCCATATTATTGATGATACCTACATGTTTTATGCACACTTTATGTCATATTCGTACATTTTCTGGAACTAACCTATTAACAAGATGCCGAAGAGCCAGCTTCCTGTTTTCGCTGTTTTTGGTTCCGTAAATCCTAGTAAAGAAATATTCTCGGAATTGGACGAAATCAAGACCCAGGTCCCTATTTTTCCCGGAGCCTTCCGAACACCCGAGAGCCGCGCAGGGAAGCCCTGGGGCCCCACACCACACCCGGCGCGGCCGGAGGGGGCCGCGCCGCCCTATGGTGTTGGCCCCCTGTGCCCCCTCCGAGGCTGCCCTTCCGCCTATTTTAAGCCTCCGTCGCGAAAACCCTGATACGAAGAACCACGATACGGAAAACCTTCCAGAGCCGCCGCCATCGCGAAGCCAAGATCTGGGGGACAGGATTCTCTGTTCCGGCACCCTACCGGAGCGGGGAAGTGCCCCCGGAAGGCTTCTCCATCAACACCGCTGCTATCTCCACCGCCATCTTCATCACCGCTGCTGCTCCCATGAGGAGGGAGTAGTTCTCCATCGAGGCTCGGGGCTGTACCGGTAGCTATGTGGTTCATCTCTCTCCTATGTACTTCAATACAATAATCTCATGAGCTGCCTTACATGATTGAGATTCATATGATGATGCTTGTAATCTAGACGTCATTATGCTAGTCAAGTGAGTTTTACTCATGTGATCTCCGGAGACTCCTTGTCCCACGTGTGTAAAGGTGACAGTGTGTGCACCGTGTGGGTCTCTTAGGCTATATTTCACGTAATACTTACTCACCTGTTATGAATGGCGTAGTGAAGTGCTTATTTATATCTCTTTATGATTGCAATGTGTTTTGTATCACAATTTATCTATGTGCTACTCTAGTGATGTTATTAAAGTAGTTTTATTCCTCCCGCACGGTGTAATGGTGACAAGTGTGTGCATCCGTGTTAGTACTTGGTTTATGCTATGATTATGATCTCTTGTAGATTATGAAGTTAACTATTGCTATGATAGTATTGATGTGTATTATTCCTCCTACATAGCATGAAGGTGACAAGTGCGCATGCTATGTTAGTACTTGGTTTAGTCGAATTGATCTTTCATGCACTCTAAGGTTATTTAAATATGAACATTAAATTGTGGAGCTTGTTAACTCCGGCATTGAGGGTTCGTGTAATCCTACGCAATGTGTTCATCATCCAACAAGAGTGTAGAGTATGCATTTATCTATTCTCGTTATGTGATCAATGTTGAGAGTGTCCACTAGTGAAAGTCTAATCCCTAGGCCTTGTTCCTAAATATCGCTATCGCTGCTTGTTTACTCGTTTCTATCGCGTTACTACTGCTGTGTTACTACTGCTTGTTTACTGTCCTGGGCAAAGCACTTTTCTGGTGCTGTTGCTACTATTTATTCATACCACCTGTATTTCACTATCTCTTCGCCGAACTAGTGCACCTATTAGGTGTGTTGGGGACACAAGAGACTTCTTGCTTTGTGGTTGCAGTGTTGCATGAGAGGGATATCTTTGACCTCTTCCTCCCTGAGATCGATAAACCTTGGGTGATCCACTTAAGGGAAACTTGCTGCTGTTCTACAAACCTCTGCTCTTGGAGGCTCAACACTGTCTACAAGAATAGAAGCTCCCGTAGACATCAGGGATCATGCGAGAAGGTCAGGGGACTGCTGCAGGAGCTCTTGAGTCTATACAAGATGATTTGTCAAGGGAGAAGCTTCTTAGATGATAGTGGTAAGATCAGTAGTATTCAACTCCCAGCTATTCGCTACTTTTCTTATTTCATCACCAAGTGCGTTCTTGCTAGAAAGAATGCAAATAAGTTATCTATCCAGGATTTGGCTTTCCTAGCTGCTGCATTGGAAGGTGATAGGACTTATAATTTGGGTGCTTTGATAGCCTATAGACTTGCTACTAACCGTGAGAAGGGAGGAATTTGTGGAGGTCTCATCGCCTCTCGTTTATTAGCTATGCATGGTGTAGAACCTCACCATCTTGATATTCAACTCTCCATGGAGAAACTTGACATTGTTTCCATGATTAAACATGACTTTGTTTCTGATTTGTTTAATTTGAGTAACCTGTCTTACAAGATAACATTTTACAAGAAGAGTTGGAGAACAACTAAGAAAACTGAAAGGCTAGTAGGATTGCCTGCACCTGTTTTGCTTAACCTTGATTCCAGGAAAAATTGGTCAGTCACGGAAGATGAACTGAATGCATACATAGAGGGGGATGGCCATCATGCAGGGGACGCCACGGAGGAGGCTGAGGAACACATCGACTTGTCATCCGATGCAGCGAGCTCTTCGCATCAACATTTTGGGCATGAGGATCCTTCACCCTTTTCTTCTGCACCGGGACCTTATTATGACCACGCCATGTATGATCCACCGGCGTGGAACCCTGACCGTCGCTGAGGTTGATCTCCACTTAGGCCAAAAGCCTAAGCTTGGGGGGATGTATACCGGCATCACTCATTCATTGCATATTACAATTTATGTATACTTGTACATACTTGTTTAGCTTATTAAAGTGGTTTTCTAATAAGAGGGAGATGATATTTGGGAAAGTGCTGATTGAAAACAGATTCCGGACTGATACCAAAAAATTTCTCAAAAACAGCCAGAACGTTATTTCGCGAAGCCAATTTTTGTGCATGTTCCCCAGGTAATTATCTAACTTTTATTAGTTGTACACTTTTCGAGCTGAGCAGCGGAAGAATTTATTAAAAATCGATTACTGTACTTCTGTCAAGTTTGACGAATTTCTGCTACTTTGTGTTTATGTGACCCTCTTAGCTTTCATTTTCTTGTTTTTGCTTTGTTTCTTTCCTAAAACACAAAAAGACCAAAAATATTTCTGTTGTTTCTCTTTACCATTTGCTTATTTTGGTTTCTTGCTCTTATTTTTCTTTATTCGCTATCGTTGGTTTGCTATAAGAAAATCCAAAAAGATTTTGCTTTGTTTGCTTGCTTCCTTTTGTTTTTGTTTCCAATTCGAAAACACCAAAAATATTTGTTGTTCTTCTTTGGTTTTGTAAATTTCATTATGGAGTTCAGCGGTCTTCGGTGGCTGGAGCTTGATTTTCATTCCATATTATTCAAGCTACACAAGTGAAAGGCAATAATGACGATCTACGACAACTCGATCGTGGTGAGAGGTCTGGTATGAACTCTATTTATTTTCATTTTTGTACATATACTCATCCATGTGAGCATGCTTAGTTGGTTCATGTGAGGTATATGTCATTTAAGAAAGTCTAGTAGTTCATGATATCTCATGTTTAGCTCCAACTTATTAATATGAGTAGCATGTCATAAATATTTGCTTGCATTGTTTTATTCATAAATAGGTATGATATTGTGGTATCCTCCTCTGAATAATTCACTTGAATCGACTTGGCACATGCTCACGCATGCATATGACTGAACAAAAGTCAATTAAGCCTCGATGATTTACTTTACCTCGAGTTCTTGTATCACTTTTATGCCTCCGTTAATTTATTTTGTCGCAAGCATGATTATGACGATTCTATCGCTCTCTTGATTGTCGCTTCCCGGTCTATCGCTAGCCTTCACTTGTACTGAGCGGGAACACTGCTCGTGCTTCCAAACCCCTGAAAACCAAGTTATTCCAGAGTGTCCACCATAAATACCTATGCATGGCATTTCAAACCATTCCAAGTAAATTCTCATGTGCTACCTTTAAAACCTTCAAAATGCTTCTCAATTTGTGTCGATGTTTTATAGCTCATGAGGAAGTATGTGGTGTTTATCTTTCAACCTTGTCATTTACTCCTGACAGACTTTCATCAATGGACTAGTGGCACATCCGCTTATCCAATAATTTTGCAAAAAGAGCTGGCAACGGGGTTCCCAGCCCCAATTAATTAACTTTCATCAATAATTCTCTTCACATGTTTTGCCCTGATTTATCAGTAAGCAACTTAATTTGCAAATAGACACTCCTCCATGGTATGTGAATGTTGGAAGGCACCCGAGGATTCGGTTAGCCATGGCTTGTGTAAGCAAAGGTTGGGGGTGTCATCCATAATAAAACTAAAGTACGTGTGTAAACAAAAGAGAAGAGGGATGATCTACCTTGCTGGTAGAGATAATGTCCTTCATGGGAGCCGCTCTTGAAAGTCTGGTTGACGAGGTGGTTGGAGTGCCCACTACCATTCGTTGACAACAACAAACACCTCTCAAAATAATTTTACTCCTGTTTAAAAAATGAAAAGCTCTAGCGCATGTTAATCCCTGCTTCCCTCTGCGAAGGGTCAATCTTTTACTTTTACATTGAGTCACCATCCTTTCTTTGAGCACTTTCTTGAGAGCACAACTGTCATTCTTAGTATAATATGCTTTTCCCAAAATGTGATTAACTGTGGTATAACTTTGATGCTTTTATCTTTGACAATCTCTACTTCCAGTCTTTCCATGAACTTCAAAGGTGCCCGAGCATTTATGTTTTGCTGTACAAATATGGGCAAGCGAGATACCACTTTATCATATCCTTTTATGAACATTGCAATCTTGCTGATAGACACGATTCATGATGCTTATTATTAATTTGTAAGTACCTTTTCCATGATTGACATAGCTATTAGATGACTTTATTTGCATGTATCTTATTATGAATTGCTTAAGTACTTGTCCATATCGTGAGAATATTTACATCATATGAACAAATGTGTTTGTGAAAGTTCTTTTATCGCACTCAGTTGTTAACTGAATTGCTTGAGGACAAGCAATAAGCTAAGCTTGGGGGGAGTTGATACGTTCAAAACGTATCTACTTTCCCGAACATTTTTGCTATTGTTTTGCCTCTAATTTGTGTATTTTGGATACTACTAACACAGACTAACGCTGTTTTTAGCAGAATTGCCCTGGTGTCTCGTTTTTTTTGCAGAAACTCAACTTTCAGGAAAATCCCCGGGGTTAATTCCAATGGGCCTATTTTCACATAACATTGACGGAGCCAGAAGACCAGAAGGAGGGGGGCCATGAGGCAGCCACCCCACCAGGCGGCGCGGCAGGCCCCTGGGCCGCGCCGGCCTATGGTGGCGGCGCCTCGGGTAGCCCCATGTGCCCCCTCTGGACTACTGATACGTCTCCGACGTATCGATAATTTCTTATGTTCCATGCCACATTATTGATGATATCTACATGTTTTATGCATACTTTATGTCATATTTATGCATTTTCTGGAACTAACCTATTGATGTCTACGTGAGCTTCTATTCTTGTAGACAGTGTTGGGCCTCCAAGAGCAGAGGTTTGTAGAACAGCAGCAAGTTTCCCTTAAGTGGATTACCCAAGGTTTATCGATCTCAGGGAAGAAGAGGTCAAAGATATCCCTCTCATGCAACCCTGCAACCACAAAGCAAGAAGTCTCTTGTGTCCCCAACACACCTAATAGGTGCACTAGTTCGGCGAAGAGATAGTGAAATACGGGTGGTATGAATAAGTAGTAGCAACGGCACCGGAAAAGTGCTTTGCCCGAGACGAGTAAACAAGCGATAGTAACGCAGTAGTAGTAACGCAGCAGTAGTAACGCGATAGAAACAAGTAAACAAGCAGCGATAGCGATATTTAGGAACAAGGCCTAGGGATTACACTTTCACTAGTGGACACTCTCAACATTGATCACATAACAGAATAGATAAATGCATACTCTACACTTTTGTTGGATGATGAACACATTGCGTAGGATTACACGAACCCTCAATGCCGGAGTTAACAAGCTCCACAATAATGCTCATATTTTAGTAACCTTTAGTGTAAGATAGATCAAAAGACTAAACCAAGTACTAGCATAGCATGCACACTGTCACCTTCATGCATATGTAGGAGGAATAGATCACATCAATATTATCATAGCAATAGTTAACTTCGCAATCTACAAGAGATCATGATCATAGCATAAACCAAGTACTAACACGGTGCACACATCTGTCACCTTTGCACACGTGCGAGAGGAATAAAACTACTTTAATAACATTGCTAGAGTAGCACATAGATAAATTGTGATACAAACACATTGCAATCATAAAGAGATATAAATAAGCACCTCACTATGCCATTCAACAGTGAATAAGTATTCTGTGAAATATAGCCTAAGAGACCCACACGGTGCACACACTGTCACCTTTACACACGTGGGACAAGGAGTCTACGGAGATCACATAGGTAAAACTCACTTGACTAGCATAGTGACATCTAGATTACAAGCATCATCATATGAATCTCAATCATGTAAGGCAGCTCATGAGATTATTGTATTGAAGCACATAGGAGAGAGATGAACCACATAGCTACCGGTACAGCCCCGAGCCTCGATGGAGAACTACTCCCTCCTCATGGGAGCAGCAGCGGTGATGAAGATGGCGGTGGAGATGGCAGCGGTGTCGATGGAGAAGCCTTCCGGGGGCACTTCCCCGCTCCGGCAGGGTGCCGGAACAGAGACTCCTGTCCCCCAGATCTTGGCTTCACGATGGCGGCGTCTCTGGAAGGTTTTTGTGGTTTTCGTCGAACGCCCCGAGGTTTTTAGGTCAGGGGCTTTATATAGGCGGAGAGGCGGCGCAGGAGGGCTTCTGGGGGGCCCACACCCTAGGGGGCGCCCCCCTTGGCCGTGCCGGGGTGTGGTGTGGTGGCCCTGCCCCCTTCTCCGGCGGTTCTCGTGTGTTCCGGATGCTTCCGGTAAAATAGGAACCCGGGCGTTGATTTCGTCCGATTCCGAGAATATTTCGTTACTAGGATTTCGAAACCAAAAACAGCAGAAAACGAGAACCGGCACTTCGGCATCTTGTTAATATGTTAGTTCCATAAAATGCACGAATATGACATAAAGTGTGCATATAACATGTAGATAACATCAATAATGTGGCATGGAACACAAGAAATTATCGATACGTTGGAGACGTATCAGCATCCCCAAGCTTAGTTCTGCTCGTCCCGAGCGGGTAAAACGATAACAAAGATAATTTCTGGAGTGACATGCCATCATAAACTTGATCATACTATTTGTAAAGCATATGTAGTGAATGCAGCGATCAAAACAATGTATATGACATGGGTAAACAACTCGAATCATAAAGCAAAGACTTTTCATGAATAGCACTTCAAGACAAGCATCAATAAGTCTTGCATAAGAGTTAACTCATAAAGTAATAATTCAAAGTAAAGGTATTGAAGCAACACAAAGGAAGATGAAGTTTCAGCGGTTGCTTTCAACTTATAACATGTATATCTCATGGATAATTGTCAATGCAAAGCAATATAACAAATGCAATATGCAAATATGTAAGAATCAATGCACAGTTCACACAAGTGTTTGCTTCTTGAGATGGAGAGAAATAGGTGAACTGAATCAACAATGAAAGTAAAAGAATGGTCCTCCATAGAGGAAAAGCATCGATTGCTATATTTGTGCTAGAGCTTTGATTTTGAAAACATGAAACAATTTTGTCAACGGTAGTAATAAAGCATATGCATCATGTAAATTATATCTTATAAGTTGCAAGCCTCATGCATAGTGTACCAATAGTGCTCGCACCTTGTCCTAATTAGCTTGGACTACCTGGATTATCACCGCAATACATATGCTTTAACCAAGTTTCACAAAGGGGTACCTCTATGCCGCCCGTACAAAGGTCTAAGGAGAAAGCTCGCATTTGGATTTCTCGCTTTTGATTATTCTCAACTTAGACATCCATACCGGGACAACATAGACAACGAGATAATGGACTCCTCTTTTAATGCTTTAAGCATTTGACAACAATTAATTCTTTTCTCATTAGAGACTTGAGGATATTTGTCCAAAACTGAAACTTCCACCATGAATCATGGCTTTAGTTAGCGGCCCAATGTTCTTCTCTCACAATATGCATGCTCAAACCATTCAACTCAGTGTAGATCGCCCTTACTTCCGACAAGACGAACATGCATAGCAACTCACATGAAATTCAACAATGAGTTGATGGCGTTCCCTGATAAACATGGTTATCGCACAACAAGCAACTTAATAAGAGATAAAGTGCATAATTACATATTCAATACCACAATAGTTTTTAAGCTATTTGTCCCATGAGCTATATATTGCAAAGGTGAATGATGGAATTTTAAAGGTAGCACTCAAGCAATTTACTTTGGAATGGCGGGAAAATACCATGTAGTATAGGTAGATATGGTGGACACAAATGGCATAGTGGTTGGCTCAAGTATTTTGGATGCATGAGAAGTATTCCCTCTCGATACAAGGTTTAGGCTAGCAAGGCTTATTTGAAACAAACACAAGGATGAACTGGTGCAGCAAAACTCACATAAAAGACATATTGAAAACATTATAAGACTCTACACCGTCTTCCTTGTTGTTCAAAACTCAATACTAGAAATTATCTAGACTTTAGAGAGACCAATTATGCAAACCAAATTTTAGCATGCTCTATGTATTCTTCACTAATAGGTGCAAAGTATATGATGCAAGAGCTTAAACATGAGCACAACAATTGCCAAGTATCACATTACCCAAGACATTATAGCAATTACTACATGTATCATTTTCCAATTCCAACCATATAACAATTTAACGAAGAGGAAACTTCGCCATGAATATTATGAGCTAAGAACACATGTGTTCATATGAACCAGCGGAGCGTGTCTCTCTCCCACACAAGCATGATGTAATCCAATTTATTCAAACAAAAACAAAAACAAAAGCACACAGACGCTCCAAGTAAAGCACATAAGATGTGACCGAATAAAAATATAGTTTCAAGAGAAGGAACCCGATAATTTATCGATGAAGAAGGGGATGCCTTGGGCATCCCCAAGCTTAGACGCTTGAGTCTTCTTGATATATGCAGGGATGAACCACCGGGGCATCCCCAAGCTTAGACTTTTCACTCTTCTTGATCGTAGTATATCATTCTCCTCTCTTGACCCTTGAAAACTTCCTCCACACCAAACTCGAAACAACTCATTAGAGGGTTAGTGGACAATAAAAATTAACATGTTCAGAGGTGACACAATCATTCTTAACACTTCTGGACATTTCATAAAGCTACTGGACATTAATGGATCAAAGAAATTCATCCAACATAGCAAAAGAGGCAATGCGAAATAAAAGGCAGAATCTGTCAAAACAGAACAGTCCGTAAAGATGGATTTTATTAGGCCACCAGACTTGCTCAAATGAAAATGCTCAAATTGAATGAAAGTTGCGTACATATCTGAGGATCACTCACGTAAATTGGCATAATTTTCTGAGTTACCTACAGAGAATTAGACCCAGATTCGTGACAGCAAAGAAATCTGTTTCTGCGCAGTAATCCAAATCTAGTACTTACTTTACTATCAAAGACTTTACTTGGCACAACAAAACACAAAACTAAGATAAGGAGAGGTTGCTACAGTAGTAAACAACTTCCAAGACACAAATATAAAACAAAGTGCTGTAGCAAAATAACACATGGGTTATCTCCCAAGAAGTTCTTTCTTTTTAGCCATTAAGATGGGCTCAGCAGCTTTAATGATGCACTCGCAAGAAATAGTATTTGAAGCAAAAGAGAGCATCAAGAGGCAAATTCAAAACACATTTAAGTCTAACATGCTTCCTATGCATAGGAATCTTGTAAATAAACAAGTTTATGAAGAGCAAAGTGACAAGCATAGGAAGATAAAACAAGTGTAGCTTCAAAAATTTCAGCATATAGAGAGGTGTTTTAGTAACATGAAAATTTCTACAACCATATTTTCCTCTCTCATAATAACTTTCAGTAGCAACATGAGCAAACTCAACAATATAACTATCACATAAAGCATTATCATGAGTCTCATGCATAAAATTATTACTCTCCACATAAGCATAGTTATTCTTATTAATTGTAGTAGGAGCAAATTCAACAAAGTAGCTATCATTATTATTTTCATCAAGTGTAGGAGGCATATTGTAATCATAATCAAATTTATCCTCCATAACAGGTGGTACCAAAAGACTACTATCATTATCATCATAAATAGGAGGCAAAGTATCATCACAGAAAATTTTCTCCTCAATGCTTGGGGGACTAAAAATATCATGAAAACCAGCTTCCCCAAGCTTAGAACTTTCTATATCATTATCAACAATGGTGTTCAAAGCGTTCATACTAATATTACTACCAGCATGCAAATAAGATTTCATAGGTTTTTTAATTTTCGCATCAAACAATCCATGTTTTAAATCAGGAAATAGAATAAGAAGCTCACTCTTGTACATTATGCCAAACTAGTGTAAACAAGAAACAACAAGATGCAATTGCGGAATCTAAAGGAAATAGCTTTGAGCACACACACAACGGCGCCGAGAAAAATACTTTACCCGAGACCGTAGTATGAGTGCCTTTTTACCTTTCCTCCCCGGCAACGGCGCCGGAAAAGTGCTTGATGTCTACGTGAGCTTCTATTCTTGTAGACAGGTGTTGGGCCTCCAAGAGCAGAGGTTTGTAGAACAGCAGCAAGTTTCCCTTAAGTGGATTACCCAAGGTTTATCGATCTCAGGGAAGAAGAGGTCAAAGATATCCCTCTCATGCAACCCTGCAACCACAAAGCAAGAAGTCTCTTGTGTCCCCAACACACCTAATAGGTGCACTAGTTCGGCGAAGAGATAGTGAAATACAGGTGGTATGAATAAGTAGTAGCAACGGCACCGGAAAAGTGCTTTGCCCGGGACGAGTAAACAAGCAGTAGTAACGCAGTAGTAGTAACGCAGCGGTAGTAATGCGATAAAACGAGTAAACAAGCAGCGATAGCGATATTTAGGAACAAGGCCTAGGGATTACACTTTCACTAGTGGACACTCTCAACATTGATCACATAACAGAATAGATAAATGCATACTCTACACTTTTGTTGGATGATGAACACATTGCGTAGGATTACACGAACCCTCAATGCCGGAGTTAACAAGCTCCACAATAATGCTCATATTTTAGTAACCTTTAGTGTAAGATAGATCAAAAGACTAAACCAAGTACTAGCATAGCATGCACACTCGTCACCTTCATGCATATGTAGGAGGAATAGATCACATCAATATTATCATAGCAATAGTTAACTTCGCAATCTACAAGAGATCATGATCATAGCATAAACCAAGTACTAACACGGTGCACACATCTGTCACCTTTGCACACGTGCGGGAGGAATAAAACTACTTTAATAACATTGCTAGAGTAGCACATAGATAAATTGTGATACAAACACATTGCAATCATAAAGAGATATAAATAAGCACCTCACTATGCCATTCAACGAGTGAATAAGTATTACGTGAAATATAGCCTAAGAGACCCACACGGTGCACACACTCGTCACCTTTACACACGTGGGACAAGGAGTCTCCGGAGATCACATAGGTAAAACTCACTTGACTAGCATAGTGACATCTAGATTACAAGCATCATCATATGAATCTCAATCATGTAAGGCAGCTCATGAGATTATTGTATTGAAGCACATAGGAGAGAGATGAACCACATAGCTACCGGGTGCAGCCCCGAGCCTCGATGGAGAACTACTCCCTCCTCATGGGAGCAGCAGCGGTGATGAAGATGGCGGTGGAGATGGCAGCGGTGTCGATGGAGAAGCCTTCCGGGGCACTTCCCCGCTCCGGCGGGGTGCCGGAATAGAGACTCCTGTCCCCCGGATCTTGGCTTCGCGATGGCGGCGTCTCCGGAAGGTTTTTGTGGTTTTCGTCGAACGCCCCGAGGTTTTTAGGTCGGGGGCTTTATATAGGCGGAGAGGCGGCGCAGGAGGGCTTCTGGGGGGCCCACACCCTAGGGGCGCGCCCCCTTGGCCGCGCCGGGGTGTGGTGTGGTGGCCCTGCCCCCTCGGTTCTCGTGTGTTCTGGATGCTTCCGGGTAAAATAGGAACCTGGGCGTTGATTTCGTCCGATTCCGAGAATATTTCGTTACTAGGATTTCGAAACCAAAAACAGCGAGAAAACGAGAACCGGCACTTCGGCATCTTGTTAATAGGTTAGTTCCAGAAAATGCACGAATATGACATAAAGTGTGCATAAAACATGTAGATAACATCAATAATGTGGCATGGAACACAAGAAATTATCGATACGTTGGAGACGTATCACCTATTAACGAGATGCCGAAGAGCCAGTTGTTGTTTTCTGCTGTTTTTGGTTTCAGAAATCCTAGTAAGGAAATATTCTCGGAATTGGACGAAATCAACGCCGAGGGGCCTATTTTCACACGAAGCTTCCAGAAGACCGGAGAGCTAACGAAGTGGGGCCACGAGGCGGCCAGATGATAGGGCGGCGCGGCCCAAGCCCTGGCCGCGCCACCCTATGGTGTGGGCCCCTCGTGACTCCCCTTGACCTGCCCTTCCGCCTACAAATAGCCTTCGTCGCGAAACCCCCAGTACGGAGAGCCACGATACGGAAAACCTTCCAGAGACGCCGCCGCCAATCCCATCTCAGGGGATTCAGGAGATCGCCTCCGGCACCCTGCCGGAGAGGGGAATCATCTCCCGGAGGACTCTACACCGCCATGGTCGCCTCCGGAGTGATGAGTGAGTAGTCTACCCCTGGACTATGAGTCCATAGCAGTAGCTAGATGGTTGTCTTCTCCTCATTGTGCTTAATTGTCGGGTCTTGTGAGCTGCCTAACATGATCAAGATCATCTATCTGTAATGCTATATGTTGTGTTTGTTGGGATCCGATGAATAAATACTATGTTATGTTGATTATCAATTTATATCTATGTGTTGTTTATGATCTTGCATGCTCTCCGTTATTAGTAGAGGCTCTGGCCAAGTTTTTGCTAGTAACTCCAAGAGGGGGTATTTATGCTCGATAGTGGGTTCATGTCTCCAGTGAATCTGGGGGAGTGACAGAAACCTCTAAGGTTATGGATGCGCTGTTGCCACTAGGGATAAAACATTGATGCTATGTCCGAGGATGTAGTTATTGATTACATTACGCGCAATACTTAATGCAATTGTCTGTTGTTAGCAACTTAATACTGGAAGGGGTTCGGATGATAACCTGAAGGTGGACTTTTAGGCATAGATGCATGCTGGATAGCGGTCTATGTAATTTGTCGTAATGCCCAATTAAATCTCACAATACTCATCATATCATGTATGTGCATGGTCATGCCCTCTCTATTTGTCAATTGCCCAACTGTAATTTGTTCACCCAACATGCTATTTATCTTATGGGAGAGACACCTCTAGTGAACTGTGGACCCCGGTCCAATTCTTTACATCTGAAATACAATCTACTGCAATTGTTCTACTGTTCTCTGCAAACAATCATCATCCACACTATACATCTAATCCTTTGTTACAGCAAGTCGGTGAGATTGACAACCTCACTGTTTCGTTGGGGCAAAGTACTTTGGTTGTGTTGTGCAGGTTCCACGTTGGCGCCGGAATCCCTGGTGTTGCGCCGCACTACATCTCGCTGCCATCAACCTTCAACGTGCTTCTTGGCTCCTACTGGTTCGATAAACCTTGGTTTCATACTGAGGGAAAACTTGCCGCTGTACGCATCACACCTTCCTCTTGGGGTTCCCAACGGACGCGTGATGTACGCGTATCAAGCTCTTTTTCTGGCGCCGTTGCCGGGGAGATCAAGACACGCTGCAAGGGGAGTCTCCACATCCCAATCTCTTTACTTTGTTTTTGTCTTGCTTTACTTTATTTACTACTTTGTTTGCTGCACTAAATCAAAATACAAAAAAATTAGTTGCTAGTTTTACTTTATTTGCTATCTTGTTTGCACTCTATATCAAAAACACAAAAAAATTAGTTACTTATATTTGCTCTACTTATTTCAACATGTTTCCTTTTAATTTTACCGTAAAAGACATACCGGTAGGACGTGGGTCTATAATTGGGAGAAATAATATAGAAGAATTTTTCAATCATGTTAGTACCGTTAAAGATTTTGAAGATAGACACTTGGTAGAACTTGCTCCTACTTATGAAATTGCTGCTGCTTCTTTAGTTCGCATGTTGGAAACTAAATTTGTTAATCTCAATCCTATAATCCAACACATGTTTCTTACACTAGGTGATATGGAAGAAGGGGAAAAGAAAGATTTTGTTTTAGAAACCCTTCTTGGAGAATTTGGTGGTATAGCAAGAGAGGCTAGAAAGGTCTTTATTAAATATAAGATGCTTGGTTCTTATACCAATTTTGTTTGTATCCTTGAAAAGATGGACATAGAGAGAGTAAGGTACACTAATAATATTAATGATGGTGGGGAGATCAAAGCACCAATACCATGTAAGCTCCTAGCGATGTATGAAGCACTAGAAAATAACTATGCTTGGCTTGTTCCTGAAAATTTGTTTGATGAGAGTAGCAAGCCCAAGACTAATGAAAAGGGAGCCGCTGAAACTTATGTATCCAATATACTATGCATGGTTGAGAAAACTCCGAACCCCGCTGTAGATGCACCACCTCTTGATAATACTTGATACACACTTTCTGCGCCTAGCTGAAAGGCGTTAAAGAAAAGCGCTTATGGGAGACAACCCATGTTTTTACTACAGTATTTTATTTTATATTTGAGTCTTGGAAGTTGTTTACTACTGTAGCAACCTCTCCTTATCTTAGTTTTGTGTTTTGTTGTGCCAAGTAAAGTCGTTGATAGTAAGGTTCATACTAGATTTGGATTACTGCGCAGAAACAGATTTCTTTGCTGTCACGAATCTGGGCAAAATTCTCTGTAGGTAACTCAGAAAATTATGCCAATTTACGTGAGTGATCCACAGATATGTACGCAACTTTCATTCAATTTGAGCATTTTCATTTGAGCAAGTCTGGTGCCTCAATAAAATTCGTCTTTACGAACTGTTCTGTTTTTACAGATTCTGCCTTTTATTTCGCATTGCCTGTTTTGATATGTTCGATGGATTTTTCGATTCCATTGACTTTCAGTAGCTTTGTGCAATGTCCAGAAGTGTTAAGAATGATTATGTCACCTCTGAACATGTATATTTTGATTGTGCACTAACCCTCTAATGAGTTGTTTTGAGTTAGGTGTGGAGGAAGTTTTCAAGGATCAAGAGAGGGAGATGATACAACATGATCAAGAAGAGTGAAAGCTCTAAGCTTGGGGATGCCCCGGTGGTTCACCCCTGCATATATCAAGAAGATTCAAGCGTCTAAGCTTGGGGATGCCCAAGGCATCCCCTTCTTCATCGACAATATTATCAGGTTCCTCCCCTGAAACTATATTTTTATTCCGTCACATCTTATGTGCTTTGCTTGGAGCGTCGGTTTGTTTTTGTTTTTGTTTTGTTTGAATAAAATGGATCCTAGCATTCTTTGTGTGGGAGAGAGACACGCTCCGCTGTTGCATATGGACAAATATGTCCTTAGGCTTTACTCATAGTATTCATGGCGAAGTTTCTTCTTCGTTAAATTGTTATATGGTTGGAATTGGAAAATGATACATGTAGTAATTGCTAAAATGTCTTGGGTAATGTGATACTTGGCAATTGTTGTGCTCATTATTAAGCTCTTGCATCATATGCTTTTCACCTATTAATGAAGAAATACATAGAGCTAGCCAAAATTTGGTTTGCATAAGTGGTCTCTCTAAAGTCTAGATAATTTCTAGTATTGAGTTTGAACAACAAGGAAGACGGTGTAGAGTCTTATAATGTTTTCAATATGTCTTTTATGTGAGTTTTGCTGCACCGCTTCATCCTTGTGTTTGTTTCAAATAACCTTGCTAGCCAAAACCTTGTATCGAGAGGGAATACTTCTCATGCATCCAAAATCCTTGAGCCAACCACTATGCCATTTGTGTCCACCATACCTACCTACTACATGGTATTTCTCCGCCATTCCAAATTAAATTGCTTGAGTGCTACCTACTACACGCTAGGGCGGCGCGGCCCAAGCCCTGGCCGCGCCGGCCTGTTGTGTGGGGCCCTTGTGGCGCACCCTGACCTATCTCCTCCGCCTACTTAAGCCTTCGTCGATAATAACTCCAGTACTGAGAGCCACGATACGGAAAACCTTCCAGAGACGCCGCCGCCGCCAATCCCATCTCGGGGGATTCAGGAGATCGCCTCCGGCACCCTTCCAGAGAGGGGAATCATCTCCCGGAGGACTCTTCACCGCCATGGTCGCCTCCGGAGTGATGAGTGAGTAGTCTACCCCTGGACTATGGGTCCATAGCAGTAGCTAGATGGTTGTCTTCTCCTCATTGTGCTTAATTGTCGGGTCTTGTGAGCTGCCTAACATGATCAAGATCATCTATACGTAATGCTATATGTTGTGTTTGTTGGGATCCGATGAATAGAGAATACTATGTTATGTTGATTATCAATTTATATCTATGTGTTGTTTATGATCTTGCATGCTCTCCGTTATTAGTAGAGGCTCTGGCCAAGTTTTTGCTAGTAACTCCTGTTGAAGATATGCCCAAGAGGCAATAATAAAATGGTTATTATAATATATCTTTGTGTTTATGATAATGTTTACATACCATGCTATAATTGTATTAACCGAAACATTGATACATGTGTGTTATGTGAACAACAAGGAGTCCCTAGTAAGCCTCTTGTATAACTAGCTTGTTGATTAATAGATGATCATAGTTTCATGATCATGAACATTGGATGTTATTAATAACAAGGTTATGTCATTATGTGAATGATGTAATGGACACACCCAATTAAGCGTAGCATAAGATCACGTCATTAAGTTATTTGCTATAAGCTTTCGATACATAGTTACCTAGTCCTTTCGACCATGAGATCATATAAATCACTTATACCGGAAAGGTACTTTGATTACATCAAACGCCACTCTGCGTAAATGGGTGGTTATAAAGGTGGGATTAAGTATCCGGAAAGTATGAGTTGAGGCATATGGATCAACAGTGGGATTTGTCCATCCCGATGACGGATAGATATATTCTGGGCCCTCTCGGTGGAATGTCGTCTATATTAGCTTGCAAGCATATGAATGGTTCATAAGAGACCACATACCACGGTACGAGTAAAGAGTACTTGTCAGGAAACGAGGTTGAACAAGGTATAGAGAGATACCGATGATCAAACCTCGGACAAGTAAAATATCGCGTGACAAAGGGAATTGGTATCGTATGTGAATGGTTCATTCGATCACTAAGTCATCGTTGAATATGTGGGAGCCATTATGGATCTCCAGATCCCGCTATTGGTTATTGGTCTGAGAGAGGTCTCAACCATGTCCACATAGTTCGCGAACCGTAGGGTGACACACTTAAGGTTTGATGTCGTATTAGTAGATATGGATATATGGAATGGAGTTCGAAGTTTTGTTCGGAGTCTCGGATGGGATCCAGGACATCACGAGGAGGTCCGGAATGGTCCGGAGAATTAGATTCATATACAGGAAGTCATTTTCTAGGTTTGAAAATGATCCGGTATTTTCTCTGGAAGGTTCTAGAAGGTTCTAGAATAGTCCGGAAGAAATAAGCATGGAAGGTGGAGTCCCAGAGAGACTCCACCCACCTTGGCCGGCCAGCCTAAGGGAGGAGGAGTCCCAAGTGGACTCCTCCCCATGGTGGCCGGCCACCCCACCAAAGGAAAGGGGGGAGTCCCACTCCCCCTAGGTTTGGTCATATGGAAGGTTTTATGTTGGGGTCTTATTCGGAGACTTTTGACCTAATCCTTGGGGCTTCCACCTATATAAAGAGGGGAGGGGAGGGGCTGGCCGGCCACACTAAGACCACCATGGCCGCACCCCCTCAAGGCTGCCCTAGCCGGCACCCCCTCTCCCAAACCCTAGCGGTTCCCTCTTACCTCTCTCTCCCACATAGCTTAGGCGAAGCTCTGTCGGAGATCTCCACCACCACCGCCACCACGCCGTCGTGCTGCCGGGATTCCGAGGAGGATCTACTACTTCCGCTGCCCGCCGGAACGGGGAGAAGGACGTCGTCTTCATCAACACCGAACGTGTGACCGAGTACGGAGGTGCTGCCCGATTGTGGCACCGTCAAGATCTTCTACGCGCTTTTGAAAGCGGCAAGTGATCGTCTACCGCAGCAACGAGAGCCTCCTCTTGTAGGCTTTGGAAATCTTCAAGGGTTAGTCTTGTTCATACCCTCGTTGCACCCATCTTCTAGATTGCATCTTGGCTTGGATTGCGTTCTCGCGGTAGGAAATTTTTTGTTTTCTATGCAACGAATCCCTACAACTCCAAGAGGGGGTATTTATGCTCGATAGTGGGTTCATGTCTCCGTGAATCTGGGGGAGTGACAGAAACCTCTAAGGTTATGGATGTGCTGTTGCCACTAGGGATAAAACATTGATGCTATGTCCGAGGATGTAGTTATTGATTACATTACGCGCAATACTTAATGCAATTGTCTCGTTGTTAGCAACTTAATACTGGAAGGGGTTCGGATGATAACCCGAAGGTGGACTTTTTAGGCATAGATGCATGTCTGGATAGCGGTCTATGTACTTTGTCGTAATGCCCAATTAAATCTCACAATACTCATCATATCATGTATGTGCATGGTCATGCCCTCTCTATTTGTCAATTGCCCAATTGTAATTTGTTCACCCAACATGCTATTTATCTTATGGGAGAGACACCTCTAGTGAACTCGTGGACCCCGGTCCATTCTTTACATCTGAAATACAATCTACTGCAATTGTTCTATCGTTCTCTGCAAACAATCATCATCCACACTATACATCTAATCCTTTGTTACAGCAAGCCGGTGAGATTGACAACCTCACTGTTTCCTTGGGGCAAAGTACTTTTGTTGTGTTGTGCAGGTTCCACGTTGGCGCCGGAATCCCTGGTGTTGCGCCGCACTACATCTCGCCGCCATCAACCTTCAACGTGCTTCTTGGCTCCTACTGGTTCGATAAACCTTGGTTTCATACTGAGGGAAAACTTGCCGCTGTGCGCATCACACCTTCCTCTTGGGGTTCCCAACGGACGCGTGCTGTACGCGTATCATCTACTTAAGGGTTTCAACCTAAAAACGCATGGGGGTTAGACGAAATCGCCAGAAGACATCCAGAACACCGCCGCCATCGCGAAACTCCGTCTCGGGACCAGAAACTCCGTTCTGGCACTCCGCCGGGACGGGGAATTGGAGGAGATCATCGCCATCATCACCACCGATGCCTCTCCATCGACCAGCCATGTTTACCCCATCCATGTGTGAGTAATTCCCCCGCTGTAGGCTGAAGGGGATGGTAGGGATTGGATGAGATTGGTCATGTAATAGCATAAGATTGTTATGGCATAGTGCCTAGTGTCCGTAATTGGTACATTTATGATATTGTTGCAACTTGTTATGCTTAATGCTTGTCACTAGGGCCCGAGTGCCATGATCTCAGATCTGAACATGTTATCAATTCATGATGATATTCATTGCTTTATGATCTTACCTGCAAGTTGTATACACGTATTGTTGTCCGGAACCCGAGGCCCCAAAGTGACGGAAATTGGGACAACCGAAGGGGAAGGCGGTGATATGAGGATCACATGTGTTCACGGAGTGTTAATGCTTTGCTCCGGTGCTCTATTAAAAGGAGTACCTTAATTTCCAGTAGATTCCCTAGAGGCCCGACCGCCTGGTAGGACAAAAGATGTTGTGCAAGTTTCTCATTGCGAGCACGTACGACTAAATATGGAACACATGCCTATGGATTGTTTAGTACTTGGATACTTTTTTATTACTATATGCAAATGCCCTACGCCCGTTCATCCATCCATGTGCCTACAGTATTTTAATCCTGTTGTTTACTATAATCACTACTGCTGTCTTTGTTACACTGCTGCTGATATTTCACTACTGCTACTGCTATAAAACTGTTACTACTGATAAAATCTTGCGAGCAAGTCTGTTTCTAGGTGCAGCTGAATTGACAACTCCGCTGTTAAGGCTTACAAATATTCTTTGCTCCCCTTGTGTCGAATCAATAAATTGGGTTTTACCTCCCTCGAAGACTGTTGCGATCCCCTATACTTGGGTCATCAATGCTCCAAGATGTCCTATATGGTTCTTAAGTGTTCACTTCTTCCACGGTATTGACCGTCAAGGCAAGGTTTGTACCTCTTGGTCATTCCAATAGCACGATTGCGAGAATCTAGAGAGTTTTGTTCAGCCACCTTGAGACCTTGCAACTCATGCACCACTTGTTGGGAGGTGAGAGAAGGATAGTTTTCTCTCCCAAGGAGACTCTTGACATAAATGGGTTCAAAAGACATCATGCAATCAATGTACATGTCCTTGATCCAAAAGTCATCAATATGTTGGGCACCAACATTCCGAAAAGCATTGGCAATGGTGATAAGCCTTCTATACATCTCTTGATGATCTTCATCCGACAACCTCATGAATCCTTCGGCTTGGTTCCGAAGAGCACTATACTTGTTTCTCTTCATGCTTTCACTTCCCATGAAGCTTATGGCCAAACTCTCCCAAGCTTCCTTGGAGGTTGTGAATTTACGAAAAAGGGCCAAGTCATTTGTCCCCGCACTAGTTTGAATCATGTGTAAGGCAATGGAGCTAAGTTGGTTATCAACCTCTTCTCTTATAGTCAACTTGTCGGGGTTGTAAGGCTTGTAACCTTCCAAGATGATTCTCCAAATTTCATTGGAGGCACTTCAAACATGAGAGTGAAACTCAAATTGCCATGTAGTAAAATCTTGATCATTAAACTTGGCTGGGTCGCCTCTAGTGTTTATATGAGGATGGGGAACCGGGATGCCATGAGAGCGGAAAGGTGGAAGGAATGCATTGTAGCTCACTCCTTCACTTGCTCTAGGAAAACCTTGGGAGTGTTAACTTTGTTTAAGTGATCACCATCCAAGGTTGTGCTAGAAGAGGGTGAGCCCGAAGCATCTCCCTTTTCTAATGCACTCTTGTCCCTTTCCTCTATGACGGGGATGACGGGGGGAACCGGCGTCAAAATCTCGGAAATCATTTTCTTCATGCTTTCCATTTGAGCTTCCATGGAGGACCTCAAAGATGTTTCCATCAACTTGAGATCTTCCATAGAGACCAACTTCGCGGCCCCTTCCATAACATCATCGTCCGGCATACTCTTAGGCGGTTAAGCCCGAAATAAGAGCCGATGCTCTGATACCAATTGAAAGGATCGTATGCCGCACCTAGAGAGGGGGGGGGGGTGAATAGGTGCTAACCGATTTTTAGTTCTTTTTCAATTTAGGCTTGACACAAAGGTAAATTCTCTAGTATGCACCTATGTGAATTTACCTATATGACAAGGTCAACAACTAAGCAATATATAGCTAGACAATATATAGGGGAGATAATAAGGATAGAGGTAACCGAGAGTGGAGCACGTGGAGACACAGAGATGATTCCCGTAGTTCCTTCCCTTTGACAGGAAGTACGTCTACGTTTGTAGAAGTGTGGTCGCTACGAAAGCCAGACCAACGCCACGAAGGCTTCACTCAGGTCTCTTGTGAGCAACGCCACGAAGGCCTAGCCCACTTCCACTAAGGGGGATTTCCTCGAGGCGGAAACCGGGCCTTTACAAGGTTCTTGGTGCACACATCCACAACCAAATTGGAGGCTCCCAATATCTGTAACAATACAACAACGACAACAAGAAAAAATCAACCACAAACAACTAGCGTTTCCAAAAGAGAAACACTATCAAAGGGGCCCTCAAGCATATGAGGGGGAAATGCAAATGGCTTCGGTGAAGATGTAGATCGGGGTCTTCTCCTTCAATTCTCTGAAGATCAAGAGTTTTGGTTGGTTGGAGGAGGAGATCTTGTGATTCTTGTGTTTCTTGAGGTGACTCTAATGGTGGATGAACTTGGCGGAATTTGAGCAACTTGGGGAAGAGGAATAAGGGGGTATAAATACCCCCTTCCAAAATCGAGCCGTCGGTGGATCTTGGGGGCAGATAATCCGACTTAAGGGCCGGATTATCTGGCCACTCCAGATTATCCGGCCCTCTGGAAAAGTCCGGCCAAAAATCCAGCCTGGATCCAGGGGAGTACAAAGAGCCTCGCTAGAAAGTCCTTAGCCGATTTTTGGGCCCCGAATATTTTGCAAATATCCGGCCTGGTAAAACTGTCATGCTTCCTTTTCTCATGTTTGTGCACACAAAAACAACCACACACACACACACACACACACACACACACACACAGGATAAATACTTTCTACCCCTCGGTGTAGTTACACCCACATGTAATATACTACCTTACAGAAGTATGTATGATACTTTATCGGTTTGAGTATATTCGTACACTATATCTAAAATACTCTAAACCAAGTTTGGTGAACAAAATGCAAGTGAACCCATAATTTGCACTATATATGTGAAATACATGCATATGTACACGTAAAAAATGAGTCTACGTAAAAAAGATGTACATATTGCCTACAAAGTAGTATATATACGTCCAAAATAGTCATATATACTTCATACTACATGTACAATTTTTCCGGTATGATAGATACTATCTAGATTATGAGAAACACGTGTGGGTGTAACTACACCCGGGTATAGTATGAATATGTCATATATATATATATATATATATATATATATATATATATATATATATATATATATATATATAGGTCTGCTATTCTCGAACCGGTTCGAGAATAACTATTCTCGAACCCTTTCTGAACTTCCCACTTCACACAAGTGAACTTCTCAACGGAACACTATAATTTCCTGTTTTCGTGGTACTGTTCTACTTTTGATTTTTGAACGGCATATCGGAATGGTGCAAGCGATATACCATTTGAAAGCTACGGAAATGGTGCAACTTTTTTATTCATATAGTTTTTCGAAATTCGTGACAGTTTAAACTCGATTTCAAATATACTCAGATCAGTTTTCGAGAACTTCTCCATTTTCGTACTGTGTTTGGGGTGCCATTTTCAAACCGCTCGCCGGATTGTTGCATGCAATATACCATTTTAAAGGTATAAAAATTGCGAAACTTTTCCTTTCAGATTGTTTTCCCAAATAATCTATGGTTTAAGAGCAGAATTGAATAAACTCAAATCTGTGTTCGCGGATTTCTCATTTTTTTTACCGTTTTTTGGGCGCTATAATCAAACCGCTTGTCGGATTAAACATATGATATACCGTTGGAAAGCTGTGAAAAACGCGCAACTTTTTTTGTGCTGAACGTTTTTTCAAACACTTAACTGTTTGAAAGTAATTTTAAATATACTATAAACGGAGATAGTCGCCGACACACCGACGGTTCGAAATTGATGCGGCTTTTGTGCTCGGGTAGGGAGGGGCGGTATCTTAGAGTGAAATTAGGCTTATATTTGTGTCAATTACTTAATGTGGGGTCGTTTTGGGGCAATGGAACCTTGTAGGGATGACTTTGATACATATGATTTCCGCTCGTGGAAAAACAGAGTACTCAAACACCTTCTAACATGCAAGTGAACTTCCTTTTATGGTGCTTGTGAACTTCCGATCGTGATATATATTATTTTTGTTAAGTATCCACCCATCAAAATATAGAATAGCCAAACTTCCTCCAACATGCGTGTGAACTTCTAGTTACGTATTAGTGAACTTGTGATCGCGATATATATGCTCTCCGCTACGTCCCGTATTTTCGTCATAGCTTTCGAAGTATTTGTCTAAATTATGCAAATGATATGCAGTTGGAAAGTTGTGAAAATTCTGCATATTTTAGGTATATATAATTTTTGAAATTCTTAAAAATTTAAGGGCAGATTTAGAGACATAAAAGTGTGTTTTTAAAACTTCTCCCTGTTTTTGGCTCTATTTTTCATAGTGAACTTCAATATTATATATAGTGAACTAGTAATGTTCGTGGATTGAACTTTTGTGTATTTCGTGGTTTAATGTTAAAGAAATGAACTCCGCAACAAGAAAAGACTGAACTTCCCAAAACGTAACTTCAAGGCATGTTCGGAGTGAACTCTGTGACAAAAATGCAATTGTTATATGCTCGAGGCAAACTTGTGTGGCATTTGCATTAAACTAAATAGTTTTTTTAATATGTAAAATTCGGATTTTTTACTCTAAAGTTTTTCACGCTATTCTACAGAGTGGACCTCGTTGGTTTCACAAAGTGAGCTTCTAAAGATAAAAAAATGGACACCCAGTTTGATGTTCCATAGTTGCATACATCGAAGCTAATCTAGTTTTGTATTGTGAACCGCTGTCATTTCTAAGTGGTCATCTTCCAAATCACAATAAGTGAACTTTCATAACCAGAGAACCGAATTTCCACTTGAAAGTGTATATTGCCTCTACACAAGTTTACCGCCGAGGCTGAATTAGTTTTTGTAATAGCAAAACTTGTGTTTAAATTTGGATGGTAATCTTCCAGAGTGATTAACTAAACTTCCTTTTGACAAAAAATGAATTTCATTCCAACCTTACCGAATGAAGAAGGAATGAACTTACCACTTCCCACTGTAAGAAAATGTATTTTTGAATCACCAATGAAGTAAACTTCACGGCTAAAATAACCGGACCTATACACAAATAAAAGTGAACATCTGACACGAAATGAACTCTCCAAAAATAAATGGTGAACATATGCTTTAAGCGAAGTAAACTTTGTTTCTCATATCAACCGCATCAACTCTACACCATATAAATGAACTTCTGTTTTTTGATACATGGAGAAACTTTTATGTACTGCTAGTGTAACACACTGCGTCCTGTAATGAACTGAAGTCTAGATATTCTCTACATAAAAATGAAGTTCATATATATGAGAGAGAGGGTCGATGCAGAGATGTCGTCGCATGCGGAAGAGCCCATCCCGGTTCACATCAGCACTGCCGTGCACACCGCCAAGCTTCATTTATTGAGGCGAGCTGACAAGGTAGGTGTGGCATTGGGAGGCTATCTTGCGTCGACAGCATCAAGGAAGCCCTTTTAGATACGGTTTAAGGCGATAGATGACCCGGAGCATACTTGGATTCTCTCGCACTTGTTCCAAACCTCAAGCGGACAAATCGGTACTTACGGATGTAATCTTACCATCTCTGTCCATTTTTTATACATCACATGTAGCATCACAAACAACCTGCACAAACATTGGATAAGTGAGCTTCACGTATTGGATAAATGAACACCCACACACATAGTTAACCAGAAAAAAGGCCCATAGTGGCAGCTGGCCGAAATGGATTTTGAATTGCAGCACGGCCAATACACGCATCTTGAGAAAATTTCAATTTATAGTTCAACACATACATCCAGGACAGAATCATTATTTTCATAAAAGTAACTACTGCAACTTTTAAGAGTGAACTACTGGAGCTGGCCATGTATGCATTATCCATACATATGCATTTTCTCTACTAGTACATCCATATCGACATGCAAAAAAGGGCAGGGAAACTAATAGTCATGCCAACAGGTCCGCGATCAACCAACAACTATAATGCTTACCAGTTCGAATCAGCAACATTTCAGCAAGAGAACTTGTCGGATGTACTGCTTCGCACCCCATCAAATGACTCTGCATTACCAATATCGAATAAGTGTACTGCGTATAATAGAGAATGTAAACTTCCTAATTTTGAACTCATACATATCTTGAGGAGAAGTTATTATCTTCATGTAAAAATTGGGTGGTGCTAAGAGCTGTGGGGGAATTTTGCATGGTAAACGTACCGAGGTAGCTTGATAAGTGGACTCCTTTTTATTTTATATACTGAACAGACGTGTTGCATTTTATATAGCAAACTCCCAATTATTCTCACAAGTCAATCTCCCAACAAAATCAACATACCAAATGTTTTAAATTGAATTGATAAATTAAATCTCTAAACTTTTATTTTTTAAAAAACAAGGTGAACTGATTGTGCGGACGAAGTAAACTTTGCCGGCTTGACCCACAAAAACAACACAGAGTATGGCTATTATCAAAACCACCTTCTGAATTGGTCGAACAACATATCTGAACTTCGGCAGCCTCGCTACAGCCGGCTCGACATGCCTATGAACCTGCATCCTTTTGTTTATACAAGAAAACCTTTTGCATATTACACAGCAATGAGCTCATAAATCCACTCGCATTTAGTTCGGGAGCAAAACTGCAGACGTATCACCTTTTTTATGCTAACTTCGTGGTGTTAAAGATGGATTTGCTCGCATCCATAGGCAAGGTGCTGCAACTTTGGTCCCCATTTTGTACGAGTGCCATGGAACAATCTCGTTGATGTTTCGGGCTCACCGAAACCAGAACATCAAGAAGCAAGTCGGGTCCTGAATTAACACACATTTTAATCCATGAAGAAAACCAAACAGTATTACTCTATCGGAAACCAAAAAATATTACTAGTGAAAGAAATGCTTACTTCCAAGATAAATTAAAGTAAACTTCATTACCAACTGAACTTTCGAGACATTACAAGTGGACTTCGGGTTAGGCATTTCTGGTGGCCTTTTAAGATAGCGAGTTTGTGTTTTTCATTTTTTCTAATGTTGTGAACTGGTTTTCGACTGAAGAGTGAACTTCTGTTGGCAGTGAACAAGATTTCCGAGACCAAATAATATCACCATGTAGTTCAAATAGAAGAGCATTCCTTGTGGATATTCCATCAAACATGTGTGGTGCAACTTGATGTAAGTACAAATGTCTCTAGCCTATCCAATAATAATCTAACTGAATATACAAAAGCATGAAACAGATCATGAGAAAACAGGAACATCATACCACTCAAAATGTACCTAGCTTGCAGGGAGCGAATAGCGAGGAAAACATGAACAACTAAATTATTAGCATAGCTTGCGGGTAAAATATAGCTTGAATACAAACCGAACTTCGATAGAGTTTTTCTCGGAAAAAGAAGTGAACGTCTCATCGGATAGAGTTCAAACTTCCATGCAAAAAAAGATTAGACTTCCCACGGAACTAGGCATCAAACTAGTGAACTTTCCTGGCCAAAATATTTTTTGTTCATAAATAAGTGAACTTCAGAAGAAACACTAAGCTGAACTTCACCTACTCTTAAATCACAAACAGGTTGCATCCGAAAGGACAAGACTTTGAATCTAAATTAATAAATATTCAAAAGAGTGCTATGGTCATGACCTGGAACTGAATTTCAGAAGAAACACTGGACAGAACTTCAGGAGAATACAAAACTAAACCTCATTAAAGCACATGGTCATGACCTTGAACTGAATTTCCGAAGAAACACTGAATAGAACTTTGTCAGAATACAAAACTGAACCTCCAGAAAGCACTTCTCTTGTTCCTAGATAGCAAACTCAGCACCTCACTGAGTAAAGGTTTTACCAGCTATAAGCAGACTGTAGTTTTAACTTTTAATGCAGAGAACCACGAAAGTATGAAGAGTGAACTACCATTTTCCCTGTTTTCACATGATCCAGAACTGCCATTTTATCGAACCTAATATGAACTTCAAAAGAGTAAAGAACTGAACCTTAGAAAAACACTAATATGAACTTCAAAAGGTGTGTGACATACATGGCCATGGCATGGTAGGTTGACAAAGGCATCAGCGCCCAGGAGACACCTTACCGTTGCTTCCTCTTTGTCACTCAAACCATCGCCTCAGGGAAATGCTCCAGCTCAGGCTCCTCTAGACACAACTTTTAAAAATTCCGAACTTTTAAAATATCTTTATGCTTATTAATAAAAGTTAGCAGCTACAACCAATCAGCAAATCAATAAAATGTTTTCAAGTTTTAAATAATAACTCCTACATCACAGTGAACTTATGTTCCCTGCTTTATTACAGCGAGGTTTTTTTCCTGCGGACGAATTTAACTTCCCGATAAGAATGAATGAACTTACCGCACAGGGAAAAGTGAACTATTTTGAAGCTAATAAGTGACCTTCTACTTCTACAAAGATAAGCTTAAATCGCCGCACGACGTAGTCAACTTCTACAAAATGATAAGTGACCTATCTTTTGTAAACAAATTGAACTTGTACTTTTTCTTATAGTTAGACACGCATCAACACATACATGTACGGTATTTTTCTGCCAAGGCTTGGTTCCCTTTTGCCATAAGAACCAATGAACGACACAAGACAGTAAAGAGAGAGAAAGAGCAGTACCAATAGCCGCAGTTCAGGTAGCAGCAGTAGTCCACCACCGGCTAAGTTCACACAAACCTCGCAGGGTAGTTCCCGGTACACATATCAACGACAGCCACTGTGGCTTTTGTGAACAACATATCTGAACTTGACAGCCGCGGGAGTTCCTACAAATAAAGTAGTGGTTCACTCTGCAAACTATGACAGTTCATTTTCCCTCTATGGTGTCAAACAACATGATGGGAAAAAACCGTAAGCTCGACATCTGCTATACTGAAGTATGTACAGGCAAGAGGGCACTTCCTAAAAATAAAGTAACGGTTCACTCTGCAAACTATGACAATTCATTTTCCCTCTGTGGTGTCAAAAATTTATCAAGTGCACTGTTGATTGTCTACTTCAAAATGAAGTCAAAACGAACTTCTTTTGCAAGTCAAAACGAAGTATTTTAAAAATCACTTAGTGGAAAAAGATGAACTTCCTTGTAAAATGAATCTGAACTTTTAGATAGACAAAATGTGTACTGCCAATCAATGACAATGTGAACTCACGGAGAAAGAGAGGTGAACTCCCCTTGAAATGTGAATTTAACTTTCCTATCAAATCAAAGCGAGCTTTGCTTATTTGATGCACTGAACTACTATGTTTCGCAAAATCAACTTTCATTTTGTTTTTTATGCAACAGTTCAGCATGATTGATATGCTAAAAAAATAGCAGTTAAATATTAAAATCTCTGCGCTACCTAACAAGAAATATTGGATTCAATTGTTTTATACTTTTTAGTAAGCAACTAGACACTCCTACAAAACTAATATAGTTTGGTCACAGAATTATTCAACAAGCAAGTTTTCAATGAGAGCAACTCAGCGTATTTTGTTTTACCAAACTCCCATTCTCCCTGATCTTGTGAACTTTCACTGGAAATAGATGTGAGCAAACAGAACTCACAAAATGTATTTTTTTATTTAAGCGAACTTTTGAAAATTTAGGTCAAACACTATCCTGGCAGTTTACAACTTAATATGCCACACTCACCGTACAATAGTTACACATCTGGTATAAAATGTGTAAAGTTCCTGCAACTATTCATTTTGTTTTTAGATGAAAATGAAATTAACTTCCATGAGTTACAAAGAGAACTTTCCATGTGTTCAAAGTGAACTGGCTGAAAATAAGGTGATCTTTCAGCAAGATGATGTGAACTACTGACTAATTCAAAGTGAACTTTCCAGGGCGTTCAAATAAACTTCCGGTATTCAAAGCAATGACTAGCGTGCACACACTAAATAAAGAGGATAAAAGGAATAGCACCAACGTGACTATGTGAGCAACTGAGCACAGTCCTGTAGTACTAAATTCTTTTTCATGTTATGTGATATGTGAGCCAAGCGAACTTCGTGTCACAAATAAGTTTACTTCCCAAACATAATTTTTTATTTTCACACATTCTTGCAATAAACCTGCTATCCGCACACACACCACTCATAGAACTGCTGCAGAACCAAACTATGAACTTCCCGCGGAAAGGGGATGGTACATGGACTATTGGACGCAAATGATAAGCTGTAGTAGAGTTAATGGTTTCATTTATATTGTCTCATCCAGTACGCAATTATAGTATATCATTTAGTAGACACCTAATTTTGTTGAGTCGTAAGAGAGTTTGTGTAAAGAGATAAACTTAGAGATGCAATTACCTTACAAAAAGGAGGTGACCCTGCGCCAAGGCTTCCTAGTTTCCTTTACACATAATCAAGAAGTTTACTTCTCCCAATGCATAACAACGAACTTAGGAAATAGTGAATATAAAGGAATTATCCATCCCACTCGCTCGCAATATTAGAAATGAACTTCACCAATAGTCCATCTAGAATGAATAATCTAAACTTAAATATTAGGATAAGTGAACTTCATGAATAATCCATCTAGAATGAATAATCTAAACTTAAATATTAGAAGTAAACTTTCACGAATTGGAGAAGTGAGCTACGCGTATTGATACGCGTACAGCACACGTCCGTTGGGAACCCCAAGAGGAAGGTGTGATGCGCACAGCGGCAAGTTTTCCCTCAGTATGAAACCAAGGTTTATCGAACCAGTAGGAGTCAAGAAGCACGTTGAAGGTTGATGGCGGCGAGATGTAGTGCGGCGCAACACCAGGGATTCCGGCGCCAACGTGGAACCTGCACAACACAAACCAAGTACTTTGCCCCAACGTAACAGCGAGGTTGTCAATCTCACCGGCTTGCTGTAACAAAGGATTAGATGTATAGCGTGGATGATGATTGTTTGCGGAAAACAATGAGAACGAGTATTGCGATAGATTGTATTTCAAGTATAGAGAATTGGACCGGGGTCCACAGCTCACTAGAGGTGTCTCTCCCATAAGATAAACAGCATGTTGGGTGAACAAATTACAGTTGGGCAATTGACAAATAGAGAGGGCATGACCATGCACATACATATCATGATGAGTATTGTGAGATTTAATTGGGCATTACGACAAAGTACATAGACCGCTATCCAGCATGCATCTATGCCTAAAAATTCCACCTTCGAAGTTATCATCCGAACCCCTTCCAGTATTAAGTTGCTAACAACGGACAATTGCATTAAGTATTGCGCGTAATGTAATCGGTAACTACATCCTCGAACATAGCACCAATGTTTTATCCCTAGTGGCAACAAGACATCCATAATCTTAGAGATTTCGTCACTTCCCGCATTCACTGGAGACATGAACCCACTATCGAGCATAAATACTCCCTCTTGGAGTTACAAGCATCTACTTGGCCAAAGCATCTACTAGTAATGGAGAGCATGCAAGATCATAAACAACACATAGACAATAATTTTATAATCAACATAACAAGTATTCTCTATTCATCGGATCCCAACAAACACAACATATAGAATTACAGATAGATGATCTTGATCATGTTCGGCAGCTCACAAGACCCGACAATTAAGCACAATGGGGAGAAGACAACCATCTAGCTACTGCTATGGACCCATAGTCCAGGGGTAGACTACTCACACATCACTCCGGAGGCGACCATGGCGGCGTAGAGTCCTCCCGGGAGATGATTCCCCTCTCCGGCAGGGTGCCGGAGGCGATCTCCTGAATCCCCCGAGATGGGATTGGCGGCGGCGGCGTCTCTGGAAGGTTTTCCGTATCGTGGCTCTCGGTACTGGGGGTTTCGCGACGGAGGCTTTAAGTAGGCGGAAGGGCAGGTCAGGGGGCCACACGAGGGCCCCACACCATAGGTCGGCGCGGCCAAGGGTGGGGCCGCGCCGCCCTATGGTTTGGCCGCCTCGTGGCCCCACTTCGTCTCCTCTTCGGTCTTCTGGAAGCTTCGTGGCAAAATAGGACCCTGGGCGTTGATTTCGTCCAATTCCGAGAATATTTCCTTACTAGGATTTCTGAAACCAAAAACAGCTAGACAAAGAATCGGCACTTCGGCATCTTGTTAATAGGTTAGTTCCAGAAAATGCACGAATATGACATAAAGTGTGCATAAAACATGTAGATATCATCAATAATGTGGCATGGAACATAAGAAATTATCGATACGTCGGAGACGTATCAGCATCCCCAAGCATATGCAAGTATGTAGGAATCAATGCACAGTTCACACAAGTGTTTGCTTCTTGAGGCGGAGAGAGATAGGTGAACTGACTCAACATAAAAGTAAAGAGAATGGTCCTTCAAAGAGGAAAGCATCGATTGCTATATTTGTGCTAGAGCTTTTATTTTGAAAACATGAAACAATTTTGTCAACGGTAGTAATAAAGCATATGAGTTATGTACATTATATCTTACAAGTTGCAAGCCTCATGCATAGTATACTAATAGTGCCCGCACCTTGTCCTAATTAGCTTGGACTACCGGATCATCGGAATGCACATGTTTTAACCAAGTGTCACAATGGGGTACCTCTATGCCGCCTGTACAAAGGTCTAAGGAGAAAGCTCGCATTGGATTTCTCGCTATTGATTATTCTCAACTTAGACATCCATACCGGGACAACATAGACAACGAGATAATGGACTCCTCTTTTATGCATAAGCATGTAGCAACAATTATTTTTCTCATTTGAGATTGAGGATATATGTCCAAGACTCGAAACTTCCACCATGGATCATGGCTTTAGTTAGCGGCCCAATGTTCTTCTCTAACAATATGCATGCTCCAACCATAAGGTGGTAGATCGCTCTTACTTCAGACAAGACGAACATGCATAGCAACTCACATGAAATTCAACAAAGAGTAGTTGATGGCGTCCCCGAGTGAACATGGTTATCGCACAACAAGCAACTTAATAAGAGATAAAGTGCATAAGTACATATTCAATACCACAATAGTTTTTAAGCTATTTGTCCCATGAGCTATATATTGTAAAGGTGAAGAATGGAAATTTAAAGGTAGCACTCAAGCAATTTACTTTGGAATGGCGGAGAAATACCATGTAGTAGGTAGGTATGGTGGACACAAATGGCATAGTGGTTGGCTCAAGTATTTGGATGCATGAGAAGTATTCCCTCTCGATACAAGGTTTAGGCTAGCAAGGCTATTTGAAACAAACACAAGGATGAAGAGGTGCAGCAAAACTCACATAAAAGACATATTGAAAACATTATAAGACTCTACACCGTCTTCCTTGTTGTTCAAACTCAATACTAGAAATTATCTAGACTTTAGAGAGACTAAATATGCAAACCAAATTTTAGCATGCTCTATGTATTTCTTCATTAATGGGTGCAAAGCATATGATGCAAGAGCTTAAACATGAGCACAACAATTGCCAAGTATCACATTATCCAAGACATTATAGCAAATACTACATGTATCATTTTCCAATTCCAACCATATAACAATTTAACGAAGAAGAAACTTCGCCATGAATACTATGAGTAGAAACTAAGGACATACTTATCCATATGCAACAGCGGAGCGTGTCTCTCTCCCACACAAAGAATGCTAGGATCCATTTTATTCAAACAAAACAAAAACTAAAACAAACCGACGCTCCAAGCAAAGCACATAAGCTGTGATGGAATAAAAATATAGTTTCGGGGAGGAACCTGATAATGTTGTCGATGAAGAAGGGGATGCCTTGGGCATCCCCAAGCTTAGACACTTGAGTCTTCTTGATATATGCAGGGGTGAACCACCGGGGCATCCCCAAGCTTAGAGCTTTCACTCTCCTTGATCATGTTGTATCATCTCCCTCTCTTGATCCTTGAAAACTTCCTCCACGCCAAACTTAGAACAACTCATTAGAGGGTTAGTGCACAATCAAAATATACATGTTCAGAGGTGACATAATCATTCTTAACACTTCTGGACATTGCACAAAGCTACTGAAAGTTAATGGAATCGAAATATCCATCGAACATAACAAAACTGGTAATGCGAAATAAAAGGCAGAATCTGTCAAAAACAGAACAGTTCGTATTGACGAATTTTATTGGGGCACCAGATTTGCTCAAATGAAAATGCTCAAATTGAATGAAAGTTGCGCACATATCTGAGGATCACTCACGTAAATTGGCTTAATTTTCTGAGTTACCTACAGAGAATTTATCCCAGATTCGTGACAGCAAAGAAATCTGTTTCTGCGCAGTAATCCAAATCTAGTATGAACTTTACTATCAACGACTTTACTTGGCACAACAAAACACTAAACTAAGATAAGGAGAGGTTGCTACAGTAGTAAACAACTTCCAAGACACAAAATAAAAACAAAGTGCTGTAGGTAAAAACATGGGTTGTCTCCCATAAGCGCTTTTCTTTAACGCCTTTCAGCTAGGCGCAGAAAGTGTGTATCAAGTATTATCAAGAGCCGAAGTGTCAACATCATAATTTGTTCTAATAATAGAATCAAAAGGTAACTTCATTCTCTTTCTAGGGAAGTGTTCCATACTTTTCTTGAGAGGAAATTGATATTTTATATTACCTTCCTTCATATCAATGATAGCACCAACAGTTCGAAGAAAAGGTCTTCCCAATATAATGGGACAAGATGCATTGCATTCAATATCCAAGACAACAAAATCAACGGGGACAAGGTTATTGTTAACGGTAATGCGAACATTATCAACTTTCCCCAAAGGTTTCTTTGTAGAATGATCAGCAAGATTAACATCCAAATAACAATTTTTCAGCGGTGGCAAGTCAAGCATATTATAAATTTTCTTAGGCATAACAGAAATACTTGCACCAAGATCACATAAAGCATTACAATCAAAATCATTAACCTTCATCTTAATGATGGGCTCCCAACCATCCTCTAGCTTCCAAGGAATAGAAGCTTTGCGCTCTAGTTTCTCTTCTCTAGCTTTTATGAGAGCATTTGTAATATGTTTCGTGAAAGCCAAATTTATAGCACTAGCATTAGGACTTTTAGAAAGTTTTTGTAAGAACTTTATAACTTCAGAGATGTAGCAATCATCAAAATTCAAACCATTATAATCCAAAGAAATGGGATCATCATCCCCAATGTTGGAAAAAATTTCAGCAGTTTTATCACAGGCAGTTTCAGCAGTTTTAGCAGTTTCAGGCAGTTTCTCGCGCTTTGCATTAGAAGTGGTGTTATCACCAGAATTTGACCGAGTCAGAGGTGGGCCGCGATCAAGATGGACTCGAAGAATACATATACGGAAGAAATACGTGAATCGGCCTTACATGCAAAGTTTGGGCTAGTTTGCCCTTGTATCTGTAACATATTAGATTACGTGTCGGTTAAGAGTTAGAGTTTTACCCGTGCACGGTTAGGTGCACACCCACGTT
>NC_061512.1:42164229-42274195 GCF_022539505.1 Lolium rigidum
AAACCATAGAGAAAAATTGTAGTGTTGAAACTAAATTGGAAATATTACTTGATAATACTGATAAACTTGATAAAATCCTAGGAGGAATTAATGAAAGAATTGCTACTCTAGAAACTTGCGCTATCCATGATAATCAAACCCATAGAATTGGTAAACTTGAAGAAGCTATGGGAAAATTGAGTTCAACTTTTTCTTCTTTTAAATTTAATGAGAAAGCTTATGTGGGTAAGGAGCAAAAATTCATGTATGTCTCTAAGGTGCCTAAACCAAAGAATTACTATAGGCCTAAAATTGATAAAACTCCCAACACCCCTGGTAATAACGTTGATGCTTCATCTCTCGATGTTACTTGATACACACTTTCAGCGCCTAGCTGAAAGGCGTTAAAGAAAAGCGCTTATGGGAGACAACCCATGTTTTTACCTACAGTACTTTGTTTTTATTTTGTGTCTTGGAAGTTGTTTACTACTGTAGCAACCTCTCCTTATCTTAGTTTTGAGTTTTGTTGTGCCAAGTTAAGCCGTTGATAGAAAAGTAAGTACTAGATTTGGATTACTGCGCAGTTCCAGATTTCTTTGCTGTCACGAATCTGGGTCCACCTCCCTGTAGGTAGCTCAGAAAATTACGCCAATTTACGAGCATGATCCTCAGATATGTACGCAACTTTCATTCAATTTGAGCATTTTCGTTTGAGCAAGTCTGGTGCCATTTTAAAATTCGTCAATACGAACTGTTCTGTTTTGACAGATGCTGCCTTTTATTTCGCATTGCCTCTTTCGCTATGTTGGATGAATTTCTTTGATCCATTAATGTCCAGTAGCATTATGCAATGTCCAGAAGTGTTAAGAATGATTGTGTCACCTCTGAATATGTCAATTTATATTGTGCACTAACCCTCTAATGAGTTGTTTCGAGTTTGGTGTGGAGGAAGTTTTCAAGGATCAAGAGAGGAGTATGATGCAACATGATCAAGGAGAGTGAAAGCTCTAAGCTTGGGGATGCACCCGGTGGTTCACCCCTGCATATATCAAGAAGACTCAAGCGTCTAAGCTTGGGGATGCCCAAGGCATCCCCTTCTTCATCGACAAATTATCAGGTTCCTCCCCTGAAACTATATTTTTATTCGGCCACATCTCATGTGCTTTTTCTTGGAGCGTCGGTTTGTTTTTGTTTTTGTTTTGTTTGAATAAAATGGATCCTAGCATTCACTTTATGGGAGAGATACACGCTCCGCTGTAGCATATGGACAAATATGTCCTTGGTTTCTACTCATAGTATTCATGGCGAAGTTTCTCCTTCGTTAAATTGTTATATGGTTGGAATTGGAAAATGATACATGTAGTAATTGCTATAAATGTCTTGGGTAATGTGATACTTGGCAATTGTTGTGCTCATGTTTAAGCTCTTGCATCATATGCTTTGCACCCATTAATGAAGAAATACATAGAGCATGCTAAAATTTGGTTTGCATATTTGGTTTCTCTCAGGTCTAGATAATTTCTAGTTTTGAGTTTGAACAACAAGGAAGACGGTGTAGAGTCTTATAATGTTTACAATATGTCTTTTATGTGAGTTTTGCTGTACCGTTCATCCTTGTGTTTGTTTCAAATAAGCCTTGCTAGCCTAAACCTTGTATCGAGAGGGAATACTTCTCATGCATCCAAAATACTTGAGCCAACCACTATGCCATTTGTGTCCACCATACCTACCTACTACATGGTATTTTCCCGCCATTCCAAAGTAAATTGCTTGAGTGCTACCTTTAAAATTCCATCATTCACCTTTGCAATATATAGCTCATGGGACAAATAGCTTAAAAACTATTGTGGTATTGAATATGTAATTATGCACTTTATCTCTTATTAAGTTGCTTGTTGTGCGATAACCATGTTTATCGGGGAACGCCATCAACTCATTGTTGAATTTCATGTGAGTTGCTATGCATGTTCGTCTTGTCTCGAAGTAAGGGCGATCTACACTGAGTTGAATGGTTTGAGCATGCATATTGTGAGAGAAGAACATTGGGCCGCTAACTAAAGCCATGATTCATGGTGGAAGTTTCAGCTTTGGACAAATATCCTCAAATCTCTAATGAGAAAAGAATTAATTGTTGTCAAATGCTTAAAGCATTAAAAGAGGAGTCCATTATCTCGTTGTCTATGTTGTCCCGGTATGGATGTCTAAGTTGAGAATAATCAAAAGCGAGAAATCCAAATGCGAGCTTTCTCCTTAGACCTTTGTACAGAGCGGCATAGAGGTACCCCTTTGTGAAACTTGGTTAAAGCATATGTATTGCGGTGATAATCCAGGTAGTCCAAGCTAATTAGGACAAGGTGCGGGCACTATTGGTACACTATGCATGAGGCTTGCAACTTATAAGATATAATTTACATGATGCATATGCTTTATTACTACCGTTGACAAAATTGTTTCATGTTTTCAAAATCAAAGCTCTAGCACAAATATAGCAATCGATGCTTTTCCTCTATGAGGACCATTCTTTTACTTTCAATGTTGAGTCAGTTCACCTATTTCTCTCCACCTCAAGAAGCAAACACTTGTGTGAACTGTGCATTGATTCCTACATACTTGCTTATTGCACTTATTATATTACTCTATGTTGACAATATCCATGAGATATACATGTTACAAGTTGAAAGCAACCGCTGAAACTTAATCTTCTTTTGTGTTGCTTCAATACCTTTACTTTGAATTATTGCTTTATGAGTTAACTCTTATGCAAGACTTATTGATGCTTGTCTTGAAGTGCTATTCATGAAAAGTCTTTGCTTTATGATTCACTTGTTTACTCATGTCATACACATTGTTTTGATCGCTGCATTCTCTACATATGCTTTACAAATAGTATGATCAAGTTTATGATGGCATGTCACTCCGAAATTATCTTTGTTATCGTTTTACCTCGCTCGGGACGAGCAGAACTAAGCTTGGGGATGCTGATACGTCTCCAACGTATCGATAATTTCTTGTGTTCCATGCCACATTATTGATGTTATCTACATGTTTTATGCACACTTTATGTCATATTCGTGCATTTTCTGGAACTAACCTATTAACAAGATGCCGAAGTGCCGCTGTCGTTTTCTGCTGTTTTTGGTTTCAGAAATCCTAGTAAAGAAATATTCTCGGAATTGGACGAAATAAAAGCCCAGGGGCCTATTTTCTCACGAAGCTTCCAGAAGTCCGAAGACGAAACGAAGTGGGGCCACAGGGGAGCCAAACCCTAGGGCGGCGCGCCCCCCCCCTTGGCCGCGCCGCCCCGTCATCTGGGGCCCCCGTGCCCCCTCTCGCCTTGCCCTTCCGCCCACTTAAAGCCTCCGTGACGAAACTTCCAGTACCGAGAGCCACGATACGGAAAACCTTACCGAGACGCCGTCGCCGCCGATCCCATCTCGGGGATCCTCGGAGATCGCCTCCGGCACCCTCGCCGGAGAGGGGAATCATCTCCCGGAGGACTCTACACCGCCATGGTCGCCTCCGGAGTGATGAGTGAGTAGTCTACCCCTGGACTATGGGTCCATAGCAGTAGCTAGATGGTTGTCTTCTCCCCATTGTGATATCATTGTCGGATCTTGTGAGCTGCCTATCATGATCAAGATCATCTATATGTAATTCTATATGTTGCGTTTGTTGGGATCCGATGAATAGAGAATACTTGTTATGTTGATTATCAAAGTTATGCTTATGTGTTGTTTATGATCTTGCATGCTCTCCGTTACTAGTAGATGCTCTGGCCAAGTAGATGCTTTTAACTCCAAGAGGGAGTACTTATGCTCGATAGTGGGTTCATGCCCGCATTGACACTCGGACGAGTGACGTAAAGTTCTAAGGTTGTGTTGTGTTGTTGCCACTAGGGATAAAACATTGATGCTATGTCTAAGGATGTAGTTGTTGATTACATTACGCACCATACTTAATGCAATTGTCTCGTTGCTTGCAACTTAATACTTGGAGGGGGTTCGGATGATAACCTCGAAGGTGGACTTTTTAGGCATAGATGCAGTTGGATGGCGGTCTATGTACTTTGTCGTAATGCCCAATTAAATCTCACTATACTCATCATGATATGTATGTGCATTGTCATGCTCTCTTTATTTGTCAATTGCCCAACCGTAATTTGTTCACCCAACATGCTGTTCGTCTTATGGGAGAGACACCTCTAGTGAACTGTGGACCCCGGTCCAATTCTCTTTACTGAAATACAATCTCCTGCAATACTTGTTTTTACTGTTTTCTCTGCAAACAATCATCTTCCACACAATACGGTTAATCCTTTGTTACAGCAAGCCGGTGAGATTGACAACCTCACCTGTTTCGTTGGGGCAAAGTACTTTGGTTGTGTTGTGCAGGTTCCACGTTGGCGCCGGAATCTCTGGTGTTGCGCCGCACTACATCCCGCCGCCATCAACCTTCAACGTGCTTCTTGGCTCCTCCTGGTTCGATAAACCTTGGTTTCTTTCTGAGGGAAAACTTGTTGCTGTGCTCATCATACCTTCCTCTTGGGGTTGCCCAACGAACGTGTGAAATACACGCCATCACCCAGGACAGTAAACAAACAGTAGTAACGCAGCAGTAGTAACGCAGTAAAACAGTAAACAAGCAGCGATAGCAGTATTTAGGAACAAGGCCTAGGGATTAGACTTTCACTAGTGGACACTCTCAACATTGATCACATAACGAGAATAGATAAATGCATACTCTACACTCTTGTTGGATGATGAACACATTGCGTAGGATTACACGAACCCTCAATGCCGGAGTTAACAAGCTCCACAATTTAATGTTCATATTTAAATAACCTTAGAGTGCATGAAAGATCAATTCGACTAAACCAAGTACTAACATAGCATGCACACTGTCACCTTCATGCTATGTAGGAGGAATAATACACATCAATACTATCATAGCAATAGTTAACTTCATAATCTACAAGAGATCATAATCATAGCATAAACCAAGTACTAACACGGATGCACACACTGTCACCATTACACCGTGCAGGAGGAATAAAACTACTTTAATAACATCACTAGAGTAGCACATAGATAAATCTATTATATATTAAAAGTACATTAAGGGTTAACCAGAAAAAAGAGAATTAAGCTAGAAAATCCCACAATAATTAGAAACATCTGACCGTCAAATATATGGACCCACTTTTATTAAAGAGACATAATCGTTGGATCTACGTAACTCTATGTGTAGTTTGGTAATCCAATATCATGTACAGCCAACACGTAAAAAAAATCTAGCAAGACATCTTCTCCCAAACCTAAACCAGTTTTTCTTAAAAAGCGAAAACCTTAAGCAGTTTTTCCCGTTTGCTCATTGAGACGTAGATCGCTAGGCCGTGGCAGCCGTGGCCAATGTCTACGCAATTATCCCAACGATTTTCCCTGGATCTCCACCCAGGATGTGGCGCTGTATGGTTTCAAAGTGAATTGTATATTTGCATCCATCTAGGAAGGTAGCACTACCACCGGGGTTTCTTCTTTATGGTGTGCCATTAAATTAGATCTCCTTCCAATGTTACGTACAAATCTATTGGAAGTTTGAAATCGTTCAAGGATGAAAATAAAAGGCTTGAGGTCCACATCCTCGCTCCGCTGGGATTACCGTATGCAGGTGCCCTCCATGCAAATCCTCTCTTTTTTAGTCGATCGGGTCCTCTCTTCCGCTTCACACTACTAGGAAAAGGGCAATCAGTGGCGCACCACTTTTACCCATCAGTGGCGCACTAGTGGTGCGCCACTGTTATCACGCCACTGCTAACTTTTAGTAGTGGCGCACTAGTGGTGCGCCATTGCTATTTGGCTTAGCGAGTGGCGCACCAGGTAGTGCGCCACTACTAGCTTCATGGTGCGCCACTCCTAAACGTCTGAGGTGCGCCACTGGATAGAAAAAAGGTGCGCCACTACTAAAATTTGAAATTTCTAGATCTGGATCTGGATCTGGATCTGGATCTGGATCTGGCACATTTCGTTTCGAATTTTTGTGGCTCGTTATTTTTTCTCGTTCTTGTTGCTAGAATTATTTTTGCAATGTTCATTCTCATTTTTCTTAGCCTAGCCGCCGGTGGTGATGGATGAGGGACGTAGGAGAGGTGAAGAGAGGTGAGGAGATGTAGGTGAGGACGAAGGCCAGAGGTAATGGAGGCTAGAGGGTCGCCTGAGGGTCGTCGGAGAGTAAGGTCACCGGAGCTCGCCGGAAAGTAAGGTCACCGGAGCTCGACATAGTGGAGGAGGTCGCCGGAGTGAAAGGAGGAGAGGAGAGGAGGAGGTCGCCGGAGTGAAAGGAGGAGAGGAGAGGAGAGGAGGAGGTCGCCGGAGTGAAAGGAGGAGAGGAGAGGAGGAGGTCGCCGGAGTGAAGGAGGAGAGGAGAGGAGGAGAGCAGGAGGAGGAGAGGAGAATGAAAGCAGGAGGAGGAGGGAGGAGGGAGGAGGGGGTTAAGTGGCCGGCTCCTCCATTTTGAAATTCGTGGGCGGGAAACTTAGCAGTGGCGCACCAAGGCATGGGTGCGCCACCGCTATTTTTTTTCTATTTTTTGCCCAAAATCTAAAACCTGAAAAAAGTCATGTTTCTGTTTTGAATTTGACGAATCCATTTTTTCTCCAAACGGCCGTAGGCGGTTGAATTCGAATAGGAAATTTCGCGTAGATCGATTTTGATATAAAAAAGTTTTCATCGGAGGTCGTATGCAACCAGAAATCCCGTTTTACCGAAACATGACGCCATTTTGCATAATATATCAAAATTCATTTTTTTCAATTTTCACTAAACCTAGATGACATATTACATGGGCATTTCAAAGGATTTAATTTTTTGAATTTTCTATCTATTTCTTTTATTTTTTGCAAACTCCAAAAGGCGATCCACGGGGGGGTGTGTGTGTGTGTGGAAATGTTTGGGCACCACTTAGCAGTGGCGCACCAAGCATGGTGCGCCACTACTAAGTGATGCCCAAACATTGCCATCCTCCCCTTTACATAGTAATGGCGCACCATGTAGAGGTGCGCCACTGCTACAAAAAATAGTTGTGGCGCACCTCTACACGGTGCGCCATTGCTATGTATAAGGCTGGGTCAAACCCATGGTCAAACTTAGTGGTGGCGCACCGCAGGAGAGGTGCGCCACTACTACATTTTTAATAGTGGCCCACCACTTTCCGGTGCGCCACTGCTAAGTAGTAGTGGCGCACTGCCCTCTTGGTGCGCCACTAACACCCATCTTACGGCTAGGCTTTTTCCTAGTAGTGTCAAGGTATACTCACGTTTGGTTTTCTAGACCTTGGTTTTGTGATTTTCTCCATAAAAATCAGGGCAAAACGAGATGGGAAAACCTCGAAGATCTAGATCGATTTATTCTCGCGTTAAGGTGGCGGAGTATGATGACGTCCAGATCGGATCCCGAGGTGAACACTGGTCTACTTTTCCTTGAAGCTCAATCACCACCGAGCCACCAGCGACCGGCGCATCAGCGTTTTATTCCTCCAGCATTGATGTTGCGATGAAAAGAAAGCAATGTTCACGCACGTGCAACGGTGGCTGTGCGGATGATAAGCGCCGGCCAGTTCTCGGTGTGATGGACATGGCCAGGTGGTGCAAGGAGTCTAAGAGATACTCCGTACTAGATAGTAGTTGGACAAGTAATAAGTCGGCTGGCAGCCTGCCTGAAAGAGATTATCATGTGGCCATCCAAGGAAGAAACTGATATGTCGGGATGCAGTAATTTTGGGTGTGCTAGATGCTGAATATTTCTAGAAGACAATAGAGATTATCGGAATCTGCAAGTTGGCGTATGTTCTTAGCACACATACTTCCAGTTTGACGTAAATAAGCACCAGGAATGCTCATGCCAAATAGTGCTAGAAGACAATGGAGATGATCAATAAACACTCAAAGAGCTGCAAGTCGGCATATGTGTTTCTAAACCCCTACTTTCTGTTTGAGCCCTTGAGGTAAATAAGTACCATGGATATTTGTGTGATCTAATTTTTGTTTTCGTAGAAAAGAAGGGCAAATAAACCTTTATACATTAGAGGAAGAAGTCGGAATTACAGTAGTAGCTAATTCCCGACTAGCTTTAGGATTCCGATCGAAGAAGCAAGACAGGCTTGCCAGAACAAGGCCTATATAGACGGGCCGCAGTTGACATAGAAGCTGCATTCATCTGTTTGTATGGAAGCCGTCACGGCAGCGTGGCAATGCGGTCATTAATTAGATGGCATCGGACACCATGTCACCATGGCCAGTCTTCGGATCAACCTGGTCAAGGTTTCTTCACAATCTATACATGCTACGTTTGATTATTAGTAAATATCACCAATGATGTAATAGTATTTCCTGAATCAACAAGATTTAGCACGACTAAAGTCCATCAAGTTAATGTGTACACATACGTCCTTGATCATTTTGTAAATCTGAAATTGTAGAATAAGTACTGACACAACTAATTTTTTATCAATAAAAACAGTGAAATTATTCATCTACACTCCAACCAAGTAAAATATGCTCACTTCCTACATTCATGTGTTGTCCCGAGCTAAGATGGTCTATACTTTTTGTAGAGAATTAAGAGTTGTTGAACTATTTGATCATGTTAAATACAAGCCAATATTGCCATTTTCTTTCATTTTGGGGTTTTTCATTGTTTCAAAATAAATCTGAGACCTACAATTCATTAGACTTCTGTCTGAGTTAAACAAATTTATAAATACGCATAGGTCATATTTAGTGCGACAAACAAACTAAAAAATAAATACATGTCATTCTTTGGGTATTAACATACTCAAAAGTAAATAAATGTACCTTCTCTCATTTGAAACCATTTACAATGCACCATTTTTTGAGAAACAATGCACTTAATCTCTCTTCTCAAGTCAATATTATTAGATGAGAAACTCCAGAACTCCTTAAAACCATAAGAACACTCTTTATAATATATTATTAGATGAGAAAGATTGATACCAAGGTTTGAGAAAGGGTTGCGTCAGAAAAGAGAGAGCGAAGGCAAGGCAAGCTCGGAAGGCGCCAATCTAGAGGCTATTACTAAAATTTAGCAAGGAAGACCTAAGGAACAATATCAAGACATGGGATCACATAATAAGATGAATTTATTGTGTTTATTGTGTCCTAGAATACATATATATCCTATGTAATTACACTAGAAAAGTATCACAACATCTAGAAAAGTAACACAACATGATATGCTATAAATTAATTATTGTGTCATGGAATACACATATATCCTAGGTAATTATACTAGAAAAGTAACACAACATTACACATACCTTGTATGAAAAAAGTAAACACAAGCGGGACATATCACTACCACAATAGATCAAAAAAAGATTTCAGAAACTACACTGTATAACATTCTTCTATGCACCTCTGTTCTTTCTTTCTTTCTTTCTAGAATTATCCGGATTAGTAAAACACATAACAAAACTATAAATATTATTTAGAAAATGTCATCTTGATCGTTAAAATTGTGAAAATATGATCATTACACTATTTTAAATATATAAATTTGTAAGGTGAGATAGAATGCTTTTTATCTCATGCAAAATATTTCCATCCAAACTTTTCAAAAGTCAATGACAACATACACATTTAATGTAATGGTCAAATGCATACACTAGAGACCATTAAATGCCACAAGTAACTTGTATTTATGATCGAAGACCAATAAAATATATACTTCTTATTAAATCAAAATCCTCATGTATGTCCTTTGGAGGTAATGGATCAAAACTCTTCTTGTGTAGTCATGTTCCTCTACACATATTTAAAATATCAATTATAAATAAATAAAGTAACTAAAATTATCATATTAATATAACAAAATCTAGAAATATCGCATAAAATATACAATAAATTAAAAACACAAGATGCACGGTAAGGAGGAAGTGATAAGCTAGATATTTAAGGAAAATGGGAAACACCATGTTATTAATCCAATGGATCCTATTTTACTAGAATTGCAAAATTTGTAGATTTTATAAGTGTATCTAAACACATGACAAACTTTCGATCAACATACCTGCACATATCGGTTTAACAAGGGAAACCAATTTTAGGAGCATGTCATTAGTGATGTCTATTGGACCATATTGTCTTTAATAACATTTATGAATATCCATGAAAGAATGTATTTATTTCTCAGCCACCTACAACATATATAAAGACCACACCCTCGCATTTGCGAGGGCCATCCTGCTAGTTGTGATACAAAACACATTGCAATCATAAAGAGATATAAATAAGCACTTCACTACGCCATTCATAACAGTGAGTAAGTATTCTGTGAAATATAGCCTAAGAGACCCACACGGTGCACACACTTGTCACCTTTACACACGTGGGACAAGGAGTCTCCGGAGATCACATGAGTAAAACTCACTTGACTAGCATAATGACATCTAGATTACAAGCATCATCATATGAATCTCAATCATGTAAGGCAGCTCATGAGATTATTGTATTGAAGTACATAGGAGAGAGATGAACCACATAGCTACCGGTACAGCCCCGAGCCTCGATGGAGAACTACTCCCTCCTCATGGGAGCAGCAGCGGTGATGAAGATGGCGGTGGAGATGGCAGCGGTGTTAATGGAGAAGCCTTCCGGGGGCACTTCCCCGCTCCGGCAGGGTGCCGGAACAGAGACTCCTGTCCCCCAGATCTTGGCTTCGCGATGGCGGCGGCTCTGGAAGGTTTTCCGTATCGTGGTTCTTCGTATCAGGGTTTTCGCGACGGAGGCTTAAAATAGGCGGAAGGGCAGCCTCGGAGGGGGCCTGGGGGGCCAACACCATAGGGCGGCGCGGCCTCCCCTCTGGCCGCGCCAGGGTGTGGTGTGGGGCCCCCAGGGCTTCCCTCTGGCGGCTCTCGGGTGTTCTGGAAGGCTCCGGGAAAAATAGGGACCTGGGTCTTGATTTCGTCCAATTCCGAGAATATTTCTTTACTAGGATTTCGGAACCAAAAACAGCGAGAAAACAGAACCGGCTCTTCGGCATCTTGTTAATAGGTTAGTTCCAGAAAATGCACGAATATGACATAAAGTGTGCATAAAACATGTAGGTATCATCAATAATATGGCATGGAACATAAGAAATTATCGATACGTCGGAGACGTATCAATCCCCATTGTGGCACTCTAATTGCTGCACAAAAATCATCAAAAGGCAAGTTGACAGTTTTATTATAAATTTTGTATCGAACCATGGGGTTAGTTTGGGACCAATTGAATCCAAAATCCTGCACCACTGACATGGTTAGTTTTGCATATTGGCAAGGTTCACCAACAACAAAATCTTCCAACCCTGCATTGGAAATCAGATTTTGAACATCTTGCAAGATTCCCGCGCTCCTCATAAAATCAGTGCATGGGTAGTAGGAGGGGTATACTCCCTCTTCGCGGTGAACTCTCATAACTTGTTGCACCTCCAATTCTTGTTGGTTTAGTTGGTGCCTATTCCACTCCATTTTCTGAAATTTTTCAACAAACATTATAAAAGTTGATTTGGAGACATATAATTGAGGAAAACTACTATAGGAACTTGGTAGAGTACTAAACATGCATCAAAACTAATTTTTACAACTTAAAACAAGCATGCAAGCTCACTAAACATGTTACCTAGAGCAGCAAAATATTCAAGATATACTCAACCAAACAAAATTCTATTTGGATAATCGGAGGAGTCACATACCGGAGAGCAAATGTGCCAAATTTCAGACATAAATCTGGGCTGAGCAAAGAGATCGAAGAATCCCGAGTTCTTGAGCAAAAACGCAAGTGAGAGAAAGTTGGTACGAGTTTTTTCGGGAGAGAGAGAGTAGAATGGGAGGAAGAGATGAGTTAGTGGGGCAAGGAGGGGCCCACACCATAGGGTGGCGCGCCCCCCTCCTTGGTCGCGCCGGCACATGGGGGGCAGCCCTGGGGTGCCCCACTGGTCAGCCCCAGGTGCTCCCAGGTAGCTCTTCGAAAAATAAGACCAACTGTATAATTTTTGTAAATTTTTGAAAACTTTGAAAAATGCACATTTCTGGGTGTTAAAATTATTATTACAGGGCAGAAAAAGATTTTGAAACCTCTAAACAACAAAAGCATCTTGCCAATCAAGTAGTGCTACAGCAAGTAGAACAAGTGTGGAGAAAGAAAGAAAGGTTGTTTAGCTCCTCTATGCATATAAAATATACTTGTTAACAAGGTTGATCAAGTCTTGCCACCAAATAAATTTTACATGACATACGAAGAAATAAACCTCAAATCAATCATGTTACCTTGTATTGTATTGATATGGATCCAATCATAATATTTTGATATCCTTCTTTAGGCTCATATATAGGACAATCAATAACTCCCACTTTGATAGTTATCACATTAGAAATTGTATTAACTCCACATACTTTATCAATCCTCTTGGGGAAATAAATAGTATGCTCCTTGTCATCAACATTGAAAGTAACTTTTCCTTTATTGCAATCAATAACAGCCCCTGCAGTGTTAAGAAAAGGTCTCCCAAGAATAATAGACATATTATCATCTTCAGGCATTTCCAACACAACAAAATCAGTTAATATTAAGCAATTATTAGTAACTTGAAGAGGAACATCCTCACATATACCAACAGGAATAGCGGTAGATTTGTCAGCCATTTGCAAAGATATATCAGTCGGTATCAACTTATCTAAATAAAGTCTCTTGTAAAGAGAAAAAGGCATAACACTAACTCCTGCTGCCAAATCACATAGAGCAGTTCTAACATAATTATTCTTGATGGAACAAGGAATAGTCGGTATACCTGGGTCGCCCAGCTTCTTTGGAACTTTGCCATTGAAAGAGTAATTAGCAAGCATAGTGGAAATCTCCTCATTAGGAATTTTCCTTTTGTTAGAGACAATATCTTTCATATACTTTGAATAAGGAGGCAATTTAATAGCATCAGTTAAAGGGATTTGCAAGAATAAAGGTTTCATCCAATCACATAATTTATTATAGTGTTCTTCTTCCTTTGATTTTAGTTTCTTAGCAGGAAAAGGCATTTGCTTTTGAACCCAAGGTTCCCTTTCACTACCATGTTTATTAGCAATAAAATCTTCTGTAGTATACTTTTTATTTTTAGCATGCTTTTCAGGTTCATCTTCAACCTCTTCTTTATCAGAAGCATCATTCTTATCATTATCTTTATCATGTTCAATACCACTTTCAGTTTCAGCATCAGAAATAGAAATACTATTAGGATCATTAACATGCTCAGAGGATTCTACAACAGTTTAATGTTTCTTCTTCTTTTTCTTAGAAGGAGCACTAGGTTCAATTCGTTGAGAATCTTGTTCAACTCTTTTGGGATGCCCCTCAGGATATAGAGGATCCTGAGTAGAAACACCGCCTCTAGTTGTTACTTCATAAGCATGTTTTTCTTTAGAACTATTTCTTAACAAGTCATTTTGCACTTTAGTGAGTTGATCAATTTGAGTTTGAACCATATGAAAATGTTTAACAAGCATCTTAACATCATTGGAGGTTCTCTCCACAATATCATGCAATTTACTAATAGCTTGAGAATTTTCCATTAAATAATTCTCTACTCTCATATTAAAATTTTCTTGCTTAACAATATAATTATCAAACTCATCTAAGCATTGTGCAGGAGGTTTTGAATACGGAATATCTTCCCTAGTAAAGCATTGAAGAGAGTGTACCTCAATCATGGATGAAGGGGGAGTTATCTTACATAAATCTTCTATGGGAGGTAAATTCTTCACATCTTCAGATTTAATAACTTTCTCCTTAAGAGATTTCTTGGCTTTCCTCATATCTTCATCATTTAATTTAGGGATTTCTATTTTCGTGCCCTCGGTTCCTTAGTTGTGCTCAGTTTTCCCCAGCTCCTTAGTTTTTCCTCAGTTTTCCCCAAGTCCTTGTTTGAAACCCGCAGAAGCAGCTCCGACGGCAGGAATCCGTTAAGTTGACCGTTCCGTGCTGACGAGTGGGGTCGTGTTGTTTGTGGGGTCGCGTCGTGTGGGGCTAGTAGGAAGGAACCGCGTGGGACAGGACGAGACCATGTTTGTGTGGCCGTAGCGTGTGGGGCCGTAGCGTGTGGAGCCGTGTGGGTCCGGGACATGGGCACGAGTGGTTTCTGTCTCTTTCGCCCAGATTAGCAGTTTTCAATCTACCTTTTTCCTCTCTCTCGCTCGATCTCATTCCTATTTGATAGCCCAAATTCATAGCAAATCTAGAGCAGCTTCTCCTTCTGTTTTTTAACGCTATTCATTTCTTTATGCCTTCGTTTTTACCCAATCAGGTAGGAAATCTAGGGCACAAATCCAGAGAAAATATAGGATAAGCTTGCATAGAGCAGCCAACATAGCATAGATATATTCACGACGGATCCAACAGTGAGTACCGATAGAACCCTACAACATAAGCTACATTTTACATGAATTTAAGCTGCTCTACAGATAGAGCAGTCACATACAGAGAGTGCAGTAGGCATGTTCAACGCCTCCAGGTTGCGCCTGTGACTCGCCTGGAGGTTGCGTAGGTGAATCCCAAGTGCTTTGTGTTTGGCCATGAACGCATGCCATTCACCGTCGTTCCAACTCTAGCGCCGCATCTGCCAATGGATTCAGCATGGTTCACCGGGTAGTTGAAGTCGGTGGCACGGAGCTTCCTGTTGCAGAAGGGGCACTTGTAAATGCCTCGAGCAAAGGGGCCATTGTAATGGCCGGACTGCAGCCTCCTGAGGACGTGACGAGTCTTGGTGTGGAAGGACTCGTCGTCGCTGTCGACGTCGCTGCTCTGCACCTGTCACGTAGCACCAAAGATCATGCAAAAAACATGGAGTCAGTTGCAACGATGATGGAACAGAGAGTGAACAAATATCATGCATGATAATATGGGCTCGAAAAAAAGAGGTAGCCTCAGTTACATTGGACACACTTATATCCAGGATTTGAGTCAGTAAACCAAAGCTCATGCACAACAAATTTGAACACACCAATTGTTTACTAACCAAACCCTGAATCAATTTGTGCCCAAATATTCATCATCATCGGCACAAATCTTAAACAAAAGCAAATCACAAGCACTAATAACGCAAGATCTAACACAAAAGGATTGAACTAGGAACAGACGCACCCTAATAACGCTAGATCTAACACAAATGGATTGAACTAGGAACAGACGAACCCTAATAACGCTATATCTAACACAAAAGGATTGAAATGGGATAAGAACAAGGGAGCAAAGGGTTACCTCCGGCTCGTCGTCGACGATGCTGGTGTCGTAGGGGTTCTCCGGCGCGACGTACGGCACTGGTTCGTATGGGTCCCAAGCGACGGGGGCCTGGACGGGGGCCTGGGCGGTGGCGGCGGCCGATGCACCGGAGGCTGATGCGCCGACTGCTACGTTGGAAGCGGCGACAGGGGCCTGGACGGGGGCAGCGGCCGATGCGCCGACAATGGGCATCTCATTCTTCTCCATCGCCGGCGGTTTTCTTCGGGGTTTTTTCTTCGGTTGTGGAGAAGATGATGGGACAGGAGAGGCGGTTGCAGTGAGAACGTGCGTCGAGGGAGAGGAAAAGGGCTCTATAAAGACGAAGGTGGCGTGTACCGCAACACGCGTCCGCTATGCACGGCTGCAGCGTGCACCGCGACACGAGTCTAACCCCGGGACGTTTGGTGTACTCGGTTATAACCTCGGGCCTTATATAGAAATTTTATCCGTACTCGGCTTTTCCCTCGAGTACTTAGACCGGCAAGTGCAATATACTCAGTTTTACCCTCAAGTAGCTAGTCAACAGAGAGTCAACAAATGAGATTAACATATCTAATTGAGGCATTTCATGCGCAAAAAAATTCAAAAAAATAAAAACATAGTGGCACCTACTCATGGAGTCTTCCTACGCAACCTCGCCACCAAGAAAACCTTAACAAACATATATAAATCAAGTTTTACCACAAATTGCCACTTCTCGGAATCACTAGTGTAGCTATGAAGATGCATGGTTTTCCACTCAAACCCCTTTGCAAAACATCTTCCCCAAAAACATAGTTTGTCTAAATGATGCCATAATTGTCACACTCATGTATATTTGAATTGCAAATAATTTGATGTAGCCCAATATGAATTATATTGTACAAAACATGCATTTTTCATTTTGTAATTCTTTTTGTTTGAATCCCTTATTCTATTTACTATTTATGTGCCCTTGGATTGTTAGTACTACTCAGTTTTGCCCTCAAGTTCTGTCACAAATGCTCTCAGAAGCCCAAACTTATCCTGATTGGTTGAGCCGTTGTCACACGGATCGACTCCACGAACCGTTGATCAACTGATCTAACGGGCAGTATACCCCTCCCCGTCTCTTCGTGGCCACCCCTCTCTCTCTCTGTTGGTGGATGCATTATTGTCACCCCTCTAACAATTATCAACTATCTTTCGCTTTCCTTTTTCTTTTAGGGGATATAGTTTTGGCATATAGTTTCGGTAATTTGAAACGGCCCAAAAGTGGTATAATTTCGGTATAAACATGAGGCATACATATTTGCGGATTTCGGTGAATGCATTATTGTCACCCCTCTAACAATTATCAACTATCTTTCGCTTTCCTTTTTCTTTTAGGGGATATAGTTTTGGCATATAGTTTCGGTAATTTGAAACGGCCCAAAAGTGGTATAATTTCGGTATAAACATGAGGCATACATATTTTCGGATTTCGGTGAATGCATTATTTTCACCCCTCTAACAATTATCAACTATCTTTCGCTTTCCTTTTTCTTTTAGGGGATATAGTTTTGGCATATAGTTTCGGTAATTTGAAACGGCCCAAAAGTGGTATAATTTCGGTATAAACATGAGGCATACATATTTGCGGATTTCGGTGAATGCATTATTGTCACCCCTCTAACAATTATCAACTATCTTTCGCTTTCCTTTTTCTTTTAGGGGATATAGTTTTGGCATATAGTTTCGGTAATTTGAAACGGCACACACTAATATAGTTCGGTGAGCAATGATAAGAATCCCTTGTATAAACATGAGGCATACATAAAGCATTCCAATATAGTTGGTAATTTCGGTGAATGCACACACTAACCATGAAAACAACTACAAGTACATGTAATCGAATAATGAATTTGTAACAAGGTATCCCTTGTAACAACTTCTAGCGCCCGGTGAGCAATGATAAGAATCCGATCACAATTATACAACGAAAAAACAACCAGCTATCGGATTAGCTTGCTTCTTCAACTCGATCGGCTACCTTAACTGCTTGTTCATTTTCTTCAGTTCTCCCTTCACTTCCACCAGTCCTACATTGGGAGCATTAGGCATAATCGGAACGGCTCCTCTCTCCGCCGCATTCTCTACAACAAGTCCCCCCTTCCCAAATTGCGCTCCCCAATAGCGCCAATTGATTCCTGCAATTGAAGCCTCTGAACGTACACATCGATCCACTCGAAATGCCTGCATTTCTTCAGGATCTGAAAACAACAACGGGAACCCTAAATCCCAAATTCGAGGGAATAGCAAGAAAATCGAGAGAAAATAGAGAAATTGGAGCGAGATCTAACCTTATCCCCCTCTCTATATGGCAAGCTCTCGCATGCAAGGAACTCACGTCCACGGTTGCCGTTCTCGTCCGTCTTACGGATCGACCGCTTCGAGGCTCCCGGCGTGGGCGGTCAGGGCATCTTGTCAAAGGCACGGGTCCATACTGCGGCCATGAAGAACGAGAGGTCAAAGAGAAACTAGACATCACCCGCCTGCCGGAGAAGGGCTGCCGCTGGCGGAGAAGAAGAACAATGGGGCGCGGGGAAAGAAAGGGGAAGCAATGGCACGGGCACGGGCACGGGGCTGGCTCGGGCTCCCATTTTGCAACGGTCACCTGGGTAAGCTGTGGGTCCGGCGCACTTAACATGGACAAGTTGTGGGTCCCACGATGATCTGGATAAGTGAAGACGTGTCCACTGCGGGGCACCAACAGTGGCCCCACTTGCCAGCACCAACCAACGTCAACTAAACGGGATTCCTTCCGTCCGAGCTCCTTCTGCGGGTTTCAGACAAGGTCTTGGGGAAAACTGAGGAAAAACTAAGGGGCTGGGGAAAACTGAGCACAACTAAGGAGCCAGGGGCACGAAAATAGAAATCCCTTTAATTTAATCAAACCCCTCTTCTTCAATATTGGCGTCGGTGTTGGTTCAGGTGTAGTCCAATCATCGTGATTCCGGCCTATTTTAGCCAATAATTCTTCAACTTCGTCCGAAGTTCTTTTCCTAAAAACACAACCAGCACAACTATCCAGTTATGCCCTAGACTCAATGGTTAGTCCACTATAAAATATATCAAGTAAATCATGCTTTTCCAAATCATTTCCAGGCCGAGCTCTGATAAGAGATCAAAACCTTGCCCAAGCTTCAGGCAATTTCTCTCCATCTTCCTGGTCAAAACTATAAATTTTCTGCAAAGCAATATGTTGAGCACTAGCAGGAAAGTATTTCCGAAAGAAAACATCAAGAAAACCACTTGGACTATCAATAGAATCAGGAGGCAAACTATTATACCAAGTTTTAGCATCATCCTTTAATGAGAAAGGAAATTTTTTAGCAACAAAATAAGTACGCTTCTTGATATCATCAAAAAACAAGCTACTCAAAGTTGAAAGTTCATTCATGTGTTCTACAACACTTTCTTTTTCAGTACCACAAAAAGGTGTTTTATCAACATTAGATATATGAGATAGATCAAGAGAAAAATCATAATCCTTATCCTTAATGTTTATAGGAGATGTGGCAAATTTAGGATCAGGAGACGGTTTATATCTAACAGTATGTTGTGCAAGAAGCTTTTTAATTTTACTTGCATCAGTAGTAGCATTGCATTTATCAATGAAATCATCATCAAGTTCCACATAATCTTCATCAAGATCATCACTAGAGTATTCAACAGACTCAGGTGAATTAACAGGTGTAACAATATTTTCATTAGGAGTTTCAGTATTTTCAATTTGTCTAGACCTAGCAATTGTAGCATCTAGAAAAGATCCTAACGAACTGATACGTCTCCGACGTATCGATAATTTCTTATGTTCCATGCCACATTATTGATGATATCTACATGTTTTATGCACACTTTATGTCATATTTATGCATTTTCTGGAACTAACCTATTAACAAGATGTCGAAGAGCCAGTTCTCGTTTTCGCTGTTTTTGGTTTCGTAAATCCTAGTAAGGAAATATTCTCGGAATCGGATGAAATCAACGCCCAGCATCCTATTTTTCCACGAAGCTTCCGAACACCCGAGAGTCGCCGCAGGGGGGCACATGGGCCCAGGAGGGTGGCCGGCGCGGCCCAAGCCCTGGCTGCGCCGCCTTACCCCCTCACCGCCTCGTCGACCCTCCGACTCTGCCTCTTCGCCTATATAAAGGTCCTCGACCTAAAACCTCGACACGGAAAAGCCACGGTACGAGAAACCTTCCAGATCCGCCGCCATCGCGAAGCCAAGATCTGGGGGACAAGAGTCTCTGTTCCGGCACGCCGCCGGGACGGGGAAGTGCCCCCGGAAGGCTCCTCCATAGACACCACCGCCATCTCCATCAACGCTGTTGTCTCCCATGAGGAGGGAGTAGTTCTCCATCGAGGCTCGGGGCTGTACCGGTAGCTATGTGGTTCATCTCTCTCCTATGTACTTCAATACAATAATCTCATGAGCTGCCTTACATGATTGAGATTCATATGATGATGCTTGCAATCTAGATGTCATTATGCTAGTCAAGTGGATTTTACTTATGTGATCTCCGGAGACTCCTTGTCCCACGTGTGTAAAGGTGACAGTGTGTGCACCGTGTGGGTCTCTTAGGCTATATTTCACAGAATACTTATTCACCGTTATGAATGGCATAGTGAAGTGCTTATTTATATCTCTTTATGATTGCAATGTGTTTTGTATCACAATTTATCTATGTGCTACTCTAGTGATGTTATTAAAGTAGTTTATTCCTCCCGCACGGTGTAATGGTGACGAGTGTGTGCATCGTGTTAGTACTTGGCGTAGGCTATGATTGTGATCTCTTGTAGATTATGAAGTTAACTATTGCTATGATGGTATTGATGTGATCTATGCCTCCTTTCGTAGTGTGAAGGTGACAGTGTGCATGCTATGTTAGTACTTGGTTTGGTTATGTTGATCTGTCATGCACTCTAAGGTTATTTAAATATGAACATCGAATATTGTGGAGCTTGTTAACTCCGGCATTGAGGGTTCGTATAATCCTACACAGCTTAGTGGTGTTCATCATCCAACAAGAGGGTGTAGAGTCTAGCATCTATCTATTTATTCCGTTATGTGATCAATGTTGAGAGTGTCCACTAGTGAAAGTATGATCCCTAGGCCTTGTTCCTAAATATCGCTATCGCTGCTTGTTTACTCGTTTCTATCGTATCCGTACCGCCCGCAATATTACCACCATCCATCACACGCCAGCCCCGGGCAAAGCACTTTTCTCGGCACCGTTGCTACCTGCTCATATTTATTCATACCACCTGTATTTCACTATCTCTTCGCCGAACTAGTGCACCTATTAGGTGTGTTGGGGACACAAGAGACTTCTTGCTTTGTGGTTGCAGGGTTGCATGAGAGGGATATCTTTGACCTCTTCCTCCCTGAGATCGATAAACCTTGGGTGATCCACTAAGGGAAACTTGCTGCTGTTCTACAAACCTCTGCTCTTGGAGTCCCAACATTGTCTACAAGAATAGAAGCTCCCGTAGACATCAAGCACTTTTCTGGCGCCGTTGCCGGGGAGGAAAGGTAAAAGGCACTCATACTCCGGTTCCAGGTAACAGTACTTTTCTGGCGCCATTGTGTTTGTGCTCGAAGCTATTTCCTTTAGATCCTGCAATTGCAACTTTTTGTTTCTTGTTTACACTAGTTAGGCATAATGGAAAACAACAAAAATATGAGAGATCTTTATGAACTTTATCTTGAATTAGGACATGATGTGTTTGAAGAGAGAATTAAAAAACCCATGGAACTTCATATGCATGCTAATGGGAATGTTATTAATATGAATGCTTTGAACACTATTGTTGCTAATGCTATGGAAAATTCTAAGCTTGGGGAAGCTGGTTTTGATGAGCATGATCTTTTTAGTCCCCCAAGCATTGAGGAGGAAATTTTCATTGATGATAATTTGCCTCCTATTTATGATGATTATAATGATAGTAGTCTTTTGTTGCCACCTGTTATGGAGGATAAATTTGATTATGATTACAATATACCGCCTATATTTGATGATGAGAATAATAATGATAGCTACTTTGTTGAATTTGCTCCCGCTATTACTAATAAAATTGATTATGCTTATGTGGAGAGTAATAATTTTATGCATGGGACTCATGATAAGAATGCTTTATGTGATAGTTATATTGTTGAGTTTGCTCATGATGCTACTGAAAATCTTTATGAGAGAGGAAAATATGGTTGTAGAAATTTTCATGTTACTAAAACACCTCTCTTTTTGCTGAAAATCTTGAAGCTGCACTTGTTTTATCTTTCTATGCTTGTTGCATTATGCTTCTTGAATTTGTTTATTTACAAGATTCCTATGCATAGGAAGCATGTTAGACTTAAATGTGTTTCTAATTTGCCTCTTGATGCTCTCTTTTGCTTCAAATACTATTTCTTGCGAGTGCATCATTAAAACTGTTGAGCCCATCTTAATGGCTATAAAGAAAGAACTTCTTGGGAGATAACCCATGTGTTTATTTTGCTACAGTAATTTTGTTTTATATTTGTGTCTTGGAAGTTATTTAATACTGTAGCAACCTCTCCTTATCTTAGTTTTGTGTTTTGTTGTGCCAAGTAAAGTCGTTGATAGTAAGGTTCATATTAGATTTGGATTACTGCGCAGAAACAGATTTCTTTGCTGTCACGAATCTGGGCAAAATTCTCTGTAGGTAACTCAGAAAATTATGCCAATTTACGTGAGTGATCCTCAGATATGTACGCAACTTTAATTCAATTTGAGAATTTTCATTTGAGCAAGTCTGGTGCCTCAATAAAATTCGTCATTACGAACTGTTCTGTTTTGACAGATTCTGCCTTTTATTTCGCATTGCCTGTTTTGATATGTTCGATGGATATTTCGATTCCATTGACTTTCAGTAGCTTTGTGCAATGTCCAGAAGTGTTAAGAATGATTATGTCACCTCTGAACATGTATATTTTGATTGTGCACTAACCCTCTAATGAGTTGTTTTGAGTTTGGTGTGGAGGAAGTTTTCAAGGATCAAGAGAGGGAGATGATACGACATGATCAAGGAGAGTGAAAGCTCTAAGCTTGGGGATGCCCCGGTGGTTCACCCCTGCATATATCAAGAAGACTCAACCGTCTAAGCTTGGGGATGCCCAAGGCATCCCCTTCTTCATCGAAAACATTATCAGGTTCCTCCCCTGAAACTATATTTTTATTCCATCACATCTTATGTGCTTTGCTTGGAGCGTCGGTTTGCTTTTGTTTTTGTTTTGTTTGAATAAAATGGATCCTAGCATTCTTTGTGTGGGAGAGAGACACGCTCCGCTGGTTCATATGAACACATGGTTCTTAGCTTTTAATGTTCATGGCGAAGTTTGAAACTGCTTCGTTAATTGTTATATGGTTGGAATCAGAAAATGCTACATGTAGTAATTGGTATGATGTCTTGAATAATGTGATACTTGGCAATTGTTGTGCTCATGTTTAAGCTCTTGCATCATATACTTTGCACCTATTAATGAAGAAATACATAGAGCTTGCTAAAATTTGGTTTGCATAATTGGTCTCTCTAAAGTCTAGATAATTTCTAGTATTGAGTTCGAACAACAAGGAAGACGGTGTAGAGTCTTATAATATTTACAATATGTCTTTTATGTGAGTTTTGCTGCACCGGTTCATCCTTGTGTTTGTTTCAAATAGCCTTGCTAGCCTAAGCCTTGTACTGAGAGGGAATACTTCTCGTGCATCCAAATCCTTGAGCCAAACACTATGCCATTTGTGTCCACCATACCTACCTACTACATGGTATTTCCTGCCATTCCAAGTAAATTGCTTCATGTGCTACCTTTAAACCTTCAAAATGCTTCTCGATTTGTGTTAATGTTTTATAGCTCATGAGGAAGTATGTGGTGTTTATCTTTCAACCTTGTCATTTACTCTTGACAGACTTTCATAATGGACTAGTGGCACATCCGCTTATCCAATAATTTTGCAAAAGGAGCTGGCAATGGGGTTCCCAGCCCCGATTAATCAAACTTCATTAATAATTCTCTTCACATGTTTTGCTCTGATTCATCAGTAAGCAACTTAATTTTGCAAATAGACACTCCTCCATGGTATGAGATTGATGGTAGGCACCCGAGGATTCGGTTAGCCATGGCTTGTGTAAGCAAAGGTTGGGGGGAGTGTCAATCATAATAAAAACTAAAATACATGTGTAAACAAAAGAGAAGAGGGATGATCTACCTTGCTGGTAGAAATAACGTCCTTCATGGGAGCCGCTCTTGAAAGTCTGGTTGGCGAGGTAGTTAGAGTGCCCACTACCATTCGTTGACAACAACAAACACCTCTCAAAACTTTACTTTTATGCTCTCTTTATGATTTCAAAACTTAAAAAGCTCTAGCACATGATTTAATCCCTGCTTCCCTCTGCGAAGGGCCATTCTTCTTCTTTTATGTTGAGTCAGTTTACCCATTTCTCTCTATCTTGGAAGCAAACACTTGTGTGAACTGTGCATTGATTCTTACTTACTTGCATATTGCACTTGTTATATTGCTTTGCATTGACAACTATCCATGAGATATACATGTTACAAGTTGAAAGAAACCGCTGAAACTTAATCTTCTTTTGTGTTGCTTCAATGCCTTTACTTAGAATTTATTGCTTTATGAGTTAACTCTTATGCAAGACTTATTGATGCTTGTCTTGAAGTACTATTCATGAAAAGTCTTTGCTTTATGATTCATTTGTTTACTCATGTCATTACCATTGTCTTGGATTGCTGCATTCATTACATATGCTTACAATAGTATGATCAAGGTTATGATGGCATGTCACACCAGAAATTATCTTTGTTATCGTTTACCTGCTCGGGACGAGCAGAAACTAAGCTTGGGGATGCTGATACGTCTCCGACGTATCGATAATTTCTTATGTTCCATGCCACATTATTGATGATATCTACATGTTTTATGCACACTTTATGTCATATTTATGCATTTTCTGGAACTAACCAATTAACAAGATGCCGAAGAGCCAGTTCCTGTTTTCTGCTGTTTTTGGTTTCAGAAATCCTAGTAAGGAAATATTCTCGGAATCGGACGAAATCAACGCCCAGCATCCTATTTTTCCACGAAGCTTCCAGAACACCCGAGAGTCGCCAGAGGGGGGGCACATGGGCCCAGGAGGGTGGCCGGCGCGGCCCAAGCCCTGGCTGCGCCGCCTTACCCCCTCACCGCCTCGTCGACCCTCCGACTCCGCCTCTTCGCCTATATAAAGGTCCTTGACCTAAAACCTCGACACGGAAAAGCCACGGTACGAGAAACCTTCCAGAGCCGCCGCCATCGCGAAGCCAAGATCTGGGGGACAGGAGTCTCTGTTCCGGCACGCCGCCGGGACGGGGAAGTGCCCCGGAAGGCTCCTCCATCGACACCACCGCCATCTCCATCAACGCTGCTGTCTCCCATGAGGAGGGAGTAGTTCTCCATCGAGGCTCGGGGCTGTACCGGTAGCTATGTGGTTCATCTCTCTCCTATGTACTTCAATACAATAATCTCATGAGCTGCCTTACATGATTGAGATTCATATGATGATGCTTGCAATCTAGATGTCATTATGCTAGTCAAGTGGATTTTACTTATGTGATCTCCGGAGACTCCTTGCCCCCGTGTGTAAAGGTGACAAGTGTGTGCACCGTGTGGGTCTCTTAGGCTATATTTCACAGAATACTTATTCACTCGTTATGAATGGCATAGTGAAGTGCTTATTTATATCTCTTTATGATTGCAATGTGTTTTGTATCACAATTTATCTATGTGCTACTCTAGTGATGTTATTAAAGTAGTTTATTCCTCCCGCACGGTGTAATGGTGACAAGTGTGTGCATCGTGTTAGTACTTGGCGTAGGCTATGATTGTGATCTCTTGAAGATTATGAAGTTAACTATTGCTATGATGGTATTGATGTGATCTATGCCTCCTTTCGTAGTGTGAAGGTGACAAGGTGTGCATGCTATGTTAGTACTTGGTTTGGTTATGTTGATCTATCATGCACTCTAAGGTTATTTAAATATGAACATCGAATATTGTGGAGCTTGTTAACTCCGGCATTGAGGGTTCGTGTAATCCTACACAGTTAGTGGTGTTCATCATCCAACAAGAGGGTGTAGAGTCTAGCATCTATCTATTTATTCTGTTATGTGATCAATGTTGAGAGTGTCCACTAGTGAAAGTATGATCCCTAGGCCTTGTTCCTAAATACTGCTATCGCTGCTTGTTTACTGTTTTACTGTATCTGTACTGGCTGCAATATTACCACCATCCATCACACGCCAGTCCTGGGCAAAGCACTTTTCTGGCACCGTTGCTACTGCTCATATTTATTCATACCACTTGTATTTCACTATCTCTTCGCCGAACTAGTGCACCTATTAGGTGTGTTGGGGACACAAGAGACTTCTTGCTTTGTGGTTGCAGGGTTGCATGAGAGGGATATCTTTGACCTCTTCCTCCCTGAGATCGATAAACCTTGGGTGATCCACTTAAGGGAAATTTGCTGCTGTTCTACAAACCTCTGCTCTTGGAGGCCCAACACTGTCTACAAGAATAGAAGCTCCCGTAGACATCACGAACCACTATCATCAAGCACAACAGAAGCATCATTAAAATTATAAGAATTTTCAGATTCAGCAGAAGTACCAGCATGTGAAGCTTGTGGTGGTGAAACAAGTTGACTTATCACAGATGGTGAATCAAGAGCAGCAGAGGTATTCAGAGTTGTACCTTTTCTTGTAGTGGATGGTAATATGGTGACTTTAGTATCGCGAGGTTTACCCATGATGGAGAATTTGCAGCGAACAATATCAATCCAAGTGAACTTCCAAATAAAGCTATGCTCCCCGGCAACGGCGCCAAAAAATAGTCTTGGTGACCCACAAGTATAGGGGATCGCAACAGTCTTCGAGGGAAGTGGCGATGCTCCTACGGATAAGGATCCGGCTTTAACTGTCAAGCGCCAAGACCGCGCGTACCGGATCGCTGAGTTCGCCCGCATCGGCACCTTTATCCCTCCTCCTGCCGACATCAAGGACGAAGTCTCTGATGACGAGGAAGAAGGTTCCGGTGAGGATGAGGAGGAGGATGCGGGAGAAGGTGATGCGCCTCCAGAGCAGGCTCCGGAAGCTCTTTAAGCTGGCCCTCAGCCCCCAGTTGCCTGAATATTCCTCACTATGTACTTGTCATACCTGTTGCCTTAAAACAATGTCCGTTAAATTCTACCCCAGTATGCCGGGGTGTCTGATGTAAGATAATACTCTGCCATTCTTTTGGTTGTGCTACAACTTATTATGCTGGTATCTTGTATACCGGTGACCTATTAAGTTATGTTGATGCGCTACTTTAGCAATTTTCCTTTGTCGTTTGCTTTGATCTTGCACTGTGAAGATTCCGGAATTGTTTCGGCATCCAATCCGATGCACATTTGGTTCTTTTGCTTTGGCTCTGCCTACCTCTCTGGGTTTTTTGGCGTATGAGTCACAAAGTTCTTTTGCCAAGCAAGCACTTTCTTGAACTTAGAAATAACTCGAAATTTTTCACAAAAAACCGGTATAACTAGGGTTAGCCAAACTTTCTTCGGATTGTTTGTTTGCCACTTCTCTTTGCGTGTTTCACGTGCTTGGATCCTTCCGGTTTATCTTGCTTGCAATGAAGCCGGGTTTCGGATAGCAGCAAAGTCGAAGACTCCGGTAGGTTTAGCACGCTACTATACCGGAAAAAGAAGACGTCCAACAACCAACCGGTATACTGAAAAAATAAACATGTTGCATGCAATTTCTATAGAGGCGGTCCCCGAGATTCATTCGAGGTGTCGGCATCTTTTATTCATAGCAAATAAGGTACATAAAGGAACTTCTTACAACACATCTTCAAGAATAGAAAGGACGCAGCAAAGCTATGTTCCATGGGCGCTTAGTCTCCTCTCCTGACCTGTCCGCCTTTCCCTTCTTTGATTCATGTGCATCGATCAAGTAGTAGGCATCATTGTGTAGAGCCTGCTCACAATGAAAGATCCTTCCCACGGAGGTGAAAGTTTTTGACGCCCCTCAGTGCGCTTCACTAAGCGTAGCACCAGGTCCCCTTCCCGGAACACTCTCGGGTTAACCTTCCGGCTATGATAGCGTCTGAGGTTCTGCTGGTATATATGATCGTTCTTGCCAAAGCCAGCTCTCTTGCTTCCTCGAGCAGGTACACATCATTTTCTCGGGCCTCTTTTACCTCTTCTTCGGTATAGAGCTGAACCCTTGGTGAATCATGGATAATGTCGGTAGGTATCACGGCTTCTGCCCCATAAACCATGAAGAATGGAGTGTATCCGGTAGACCGGTTCGGTGTTGTTCTTATGCTCCAAAACACTGATGGTAGCTCATCGAGCCAGCATCCCGGTGTCTTTTGAAGCGGTTCAACGAGTCTTGGTTTGATACCGGAAAGCACCAAAGCATTGGTTCTTTCCACTTGGTTGTTGCCTTGCGGGTGTGCTACTGAACACAAATCCAACCGGAAGTTGTTATCCTCACAGAATCGTTTGAACTCTCCTTGAGCAAAGTTTGTCCCATTGTCGATGATAATGCTATGCGGGTATCCATACCGCAAGATAACATCTTTCAGGAATTTCACCGCTGTATGCCCATCACACTTTGCGATAGGTTTCACTTCCAGCCACTTGGTGAACTTATCCACCGTCACTAGGATATGAGTCATGCTTCCCCTTGCGGTTTTGAATGGGCCAACCATGTCAGGGCACCAAACAGCGAATGGCCAAGTCAACGGTATAGTTTTTAAGCCGGACACTGGGGTATGGTTTTTCTTGACGTACCTCTGGCACCCGTTGCATTTCCGTACCAAATCCTCAGCGTTTTCCAGTGTCGTGGGCCAGTAGAACCCATGCCGGAACACTTTTTCCACCAGCGCCCTTGATGAAGCGTGGTGCCCGCATTCTCCTTGGTGAATTTCTTCCAGCATTTCTTTTCCCTCTTCCGGTTCCACACACCTTTGGAGGACTCCGGTAACACTCCTCTTATACACCTCGCCATTGATGATAGTATAGGCCTTGGACCTCCTTTGGATCCTTCTTGATTCATTTTCGTCAACCAGCAGAGTGCCGCTGATCAGGAATTCCTTAATAGGTTCAACCCAAGTTGGTGCTTCTCGAACCAGAAACACCGGTACGTCTATCTCCATACTATCCACCAACATAGTTTCTTCCGGCTTGGACCCCGCAGTCCCCGGGTTTACTGGAACAGTCCTCGGGTTCCCCTCGTCAATGTTCATTGGTACTCAGGGTGGGCATTCGGTTTTAACCGAAATTTTGGTTCGGTTTTTGTGGGTTTTTAACAAATTCGGTTTTCGAAAATGGTAACCGAAATTGGCATGAAAATTTAGGAAACCGAAGATTCGGTTAACCGACAAATTTGGTTCGGTTTTCGGTTAAAACCGAATAAACCTACTCACTTGAACAAATAGTAGACATCACCGAAGAAAGCAAATAGTGATTGACATATCAACACAAAAAGCATCAACTGCACAAGAAATCGACAAATGAGCACCAATCGTGGAGGGATGCTATTTGATAGGCTGCGACACTCATGGTACAGGTGCATCACTCGTGAGCGATTAAAAGGGGTAGCTAAGACTTCGAGCGACGTGTTCTATTATGCAGGCTTCACGCTATATTCAGAAAAAGCTAGAATACATTGAATTAACAATTTTTGGAACATCAAACACAATTGGACTTCTATGGAATGATATGTTTATGCACAAACTCATGGTAGGTTACTCAATTCGGTCTATTCGGTCTTGTTCGGTTGGTGGGGCTAAAACCGAATTCTACCAAATTTAATTCGGTTAGTGTAAATGGAAACCGAAAAAATAGCGGTTAATGAAAAAAACCAAGATTTCGGTTAGTTCGTTTTCGGCTTCGGTTTGGTTTTTGGTTTCACGGTTTTTATGCCCATCCTAAATTGGTACAACATGTGACTACGGTACGAAAATTGATTCCGACTCCGGACTTGGTTTGATCGATGGTACCCTTAGGTGAGCCAAAGCTACTCCGGGAGGGATTTCTTTCCTGGAGGAACCCAACTTAGAGAGCGTATCCGCGGCTTCATTTTCCGCCCGCGGCACGTGGTGAAATTCGCACCCCTCGAAGAATCCGGCAATCTTTTGCACATAAAACCGGTATGAGACCATGTTGGCATCTTTCGCGTCCCAATCCCCGGAACATTGCTGCACCACAAGATCTGATTCACCGTAGCAAATGATCCGGTGTGCACCAATTTCTTTTGCGACCTTGAGCCCATGGATTAGAGCCTCGTATTCAGCGACATTGTTCGATGCCCTAAAATGCACTTGCAGAACATACCGGAGATGATCTCCCTTAGGTGAAGTAAGAACCACAACGGCACCCAGACCCTCTTTGAGCTTGGATCCGTCAAAGTGCATCTTCCAGTATTCTATCTTTTGTTCCGGCGGTCTGTACTGCATTTCCGCCCAATCGACTAGAAAATCGGCCAAGGCTTGTGACTTTATGGCATCTTGATACGCGTACAGCACGCGTCTGTTGGGAACCCCAAGAGGAAGGTGTGATGCGTACAGCGGCAAGTTTTCCCTCAGTATGAAACCAAGGTTTATCGAACCAGTAGGAGCCAAGAAGCACGTTGAAGGTTGATGGCGGCGGGATGTAGTGCGGCGCAACACCACGGATTCCGGCGCCAACGTGGAACCCGCACAACACAACCAAAGTACTTTGCCCCAACGAAACAGACGAGGTTGTCAATCTCACCGGCTTGTTGTAACAAAGGATTAGATGTATAGTGTGGATGATGATTGTTTGCAGAAAACAAGTAAAACAAGTATTGCAAGTAGATTGTATTTCAAGTATAGAGAATTGGACCGGGGTCCACAGTTCACTAGAGGTGTCTCTCCCATAAGATAAACAGCATGTTGGGTGAACAAATTACAGTTGGGCAATTGACAAACAAAGAGGGCATGACCATGCACATACATATTATGATGAGTATTGTGAGATTTAATTGGGCATTATGACAAAGTACATAGACCGCTATCCAGCATGCATCTATGCCTAAAAAGTCCACCTTCAGGTTATCATCCGAACCCCTCCGGTATTAAGTTGCTAACAACGGACAATTGCATTAAGTATTGCGCGTAATGTAATCAGTGGCTACATCCTTGAACATAGCACCAATGTTTTATCCCTAGTGGCAACAAGACATCCATAATCTTAGAGATTTCTGTCACTTCCCGCATTCACGTGAGACATGAACCCACTATCGAGCATAAATACTCCCTCTTGGAGTTACAAGCATCTACTTGGCCAGAGCATCTACTAGTAACGGAGAGCATGCAAGATCATAAACAACACATAGACATAACTTTGATAATCAACATAACAAGTATTCTCTATTCATCGGATCCCAACAAACGCAACATATAGAATTACGGATAGATGATCTTGATCATGTTAGGCAGCTCACAAGATCCAACAATTAAGCACAATGGGGAGAAGACAACCATCTAGCTACTGCTATGGACCCATAGTCCAGGGGTAGACTACTCACACATCACTCCGGAGGCGACCATGGCGGTTGCTTTCAACTTGTAACATGTATATCTCATGGATATTGTCAACATAGAGTAATATAATAAGTGCAATATGCAAGTATGTAGGAATCAATGCACAGTTCACACAAGTGTTTGCTTCTTGAGGTGGAGAGAAATAGGTGAACTGACTCAACAATGAAAGTAAAAGAATGGTCCTCCATAGAGGAAAAGCATCGATTGCTATATTTGTGCTAGAGCTTTGATTTTGAAAACATGAAACAATTTTGTCAACGGTAGTAATAAAGCATATGTATCTTGTAAATTATATCTTACAAGTTGCAAGCCTCATGCATAGTATACTAATAGTGCCCGCACCTTGTCCTAATTAGCTTGGACTACCGGATCATCGCAATGCAAATGTTTTAACCAAGTGTCACAAAGGGGTACCTCTATGCCGCCTGTACAAAGGTCTAAGGAGAAAGCTCGCATTGGATTTCTCGCTATTGATTATTCTCAACTTAGACATCCATACCGGGACAACATAGACAACAGGTAATGGACTCCTCTTTTATGCATAAGCATGTAACAACAATTAATTTTCTCATTTGAGATTGAGGATATTGTCCAAAACTGGAAACTTCCACCATGGATCATGGCTTTAGTTAGCGGCCCAATGTTCTTCTCTAACAATATGCATGCTTAACCATAAGGTGGTAGATCTCTCTTACTTCAGACAAGACGAACATGCATAGCAACTCACATGATATTCAACAAAGAATAGTTGATGGCGTCCCCAGGAACATGGTTATCGCACAACAAGCAACTTAATAAGAGATAAAGTGCATAAGTACATATTCAATACCACAATAGTTTTTAAGCTATTTGTCCCATGAGCTATATATTGCAAAGGTAAATGATGGAATTTTAAAGGTAGCACTTAAGCAATTTACTTTGGAATTGCGGAGAAATACCATGTAGTAGGTAGGTATGGTGGACACAAATGGCATAGTGGTTGGCTCAAGTATTTTGGATGCATGAGAAGTATTCCCTCTCGATACAAGGTTTAGGATAGCAAGGTTATTTGAAACAAACACAAGGATGAATGGTGCAGCAAAACTCACATAAAAGACATATTGTAAACATTATAAGACTCTACACCGTCTTCCTTGTTGTTCAAAACTCAATACTAGAAATTATCTAGACTTTAGAGAGACCAAATATGCAAACCAAATTAGCAAGCTCTAAGTGTTTCTTCATTAATGGGTGCAAAGTATATGATGCAAGAGCTTAAACATGAGCACAACAATTGCCAAGTATCACATTATCCAAGACATTATAGCAATTACTACATGTATCATTTTCCAATTCCAACCATATAACAATTTAACGAAGAAGAAACTTCGCCATGAATACTATGAGTAGAGCCTAAGGACATACTTGTCCATATGCTACAGCGGAGCGTGTCTCTCTCCCACACAATGAATGCTAGGATCCATTTTATTCAAACAAAAACAAAAACAAAAACAAACCGACGCTCCAAGCAAAGCACATAAGATGTGACGGAATAAAAATATAGTTTCAGGGGAGGAACCTCGATAATGTTGTCGATGAAGAAGGGGATGCCTTGGGCATCCCCAAGCTTAGACTCTTGAGTCTTCTTAGAATATGCAGGGGTGAACCACCGGGGCATCCCCAAGCTTAAAGCTTTCACTCTCCTTGATCATATTGCATCATACTCCTCTCTTGATCCTTGAAAACTTCCTCCACACCAAACTCGAAACAACTCATTAGAGGGTTAGTGCACAATAAAAATTAACATGTTCAGAGGTTACATAATCATTCTTAACACTTCTGGACATTGCATAAAGCTACTGGACATTAATGGATCAAAGAAATTCATCCAACATAGCAAAAGAGGCAATGCGAAATAAAAGGCAGAATCTGTCAAAACAGAACAGTTTGTAAAGACGAATTTTAAAATGGCACCAGACTTGCTCAAATGAAAATGCCCAAATTGAATGAAAGTTGCGAACATATTTGAGGATCACGCACGTAAATTGGCATATTTTTCTGAGCTACCTACAGGGAGGCAGGTCGGAATTCGTGACAGCAAAGAAATCTGAAACTGCGCAGTAATCCAAATCTAGTATGAACTTTACTATCAAAGACTTTACTTGGCACAACAAAACACTAAACTAAGAAAAGGAGAGGTTGCTACAGTAGTAAACAACTTCCAAGACACAAAATAAAAACAAAGTACTGTTGTAAAAACATGGGTTGTCTCCCATAAGCGCTTTTCTTTAACGCCTTTCAGCTAGGCGCAGAAAGTGTAAATCAAGTATTATCGAGAGACGAAGCATCAACATCATAATTTATTCTAATAATAGAATCATAAGGTAACTTCATTCTCTTTCTAGGGAAGTGTTCCATACCTTTCTTGAGAGGAAATTGATATTTAATATTACCTTCCTTCATATCAATGATAGCACCAACAGTTCGAAGAAAAGGTCTTCCCAATATAATGGGACAAGATGCATTGCATTCAATATCCAAGACAACAAAATCAACGGGGACAAGGTTATTGTTAACCATAATATGAACATTATCAACTCTCCCCAAAGGTTTATTTGTAGAATGATCAGCGAGATTAACATCCAAATAACAATTTTTCAATGGTGGCACGTCAAGCATATCATAGACTTTCTTAGGCATAACAGAAATACTTGCACCAAGATCACATAAAGCATTACAATCAAAATCATTGACCCTCATTTTAATGATGGGTTCCCAACCATCCTCTAGCTTTCTAGGAATAGAGGCTTCGCGCTCTAGTTTCTCTTCTCTAGCTTTTATGAGAGCATTTGTAATATGTTTTGTGAAAGCCAAGTTTACAGCGCTAGCATTGGGACTTTTAGCAAGTTTTTGTAAGAACTTTATAACTTCAGAGATGTGGCAATCATCAAAATCTAAATCATTATGAGCTACAGCAATGGGATCATCATCCCCAAGGTTGGAAAAAATTTCAGCAGTTTTATCACAAGCAGTTTCAGCAGCTTTAGCGGTTTCAGTGCAGTTCTCGCGCTTTGCATTAGAAGTGGAAACATTGCTAACACCAATTCTTTTATTAGTAATAGTAGGAGGTGCAGCAACTTGTGTAGCATTAGCATTACTAGTGGTGGTAATAGTCCAAACTTTAGCTACATTTTTCTCTTTAGCTAGTTTTTCATTTTCTTCTCTATCCCACCTAGCACGCAATTCAGCCATTAATCTTATATTCTCATTAATTCTAACTTGGATGGCATTTTCTGTAGTAACAATTTTATTTTCAATATCCCTATTAGGCATAACTTTCGATTTCAAAAGATCAACATCGGAGGCAAGACTATCAACCTTAGAAGCGAGAATATCAATTTTATTGAGCTTTTCCTCAACGATTTGTTAAAAGCAGTTTGTGTACTAATAAATTCTTTAAGCATAGCTTCAAGTCCAGGGGGTGTGTTCCTATTATTATTGTAAGAATTCCCATAAGAATTAGCATAACCGTTACCATTATTATAAGGATATGGCCTATAGTTATTACTAGAATTGTTCCGATAAGCATTGTTGTTGAAATTATTATTTTTAATGAAGTTTACATCAACATGTTCTTCTTGGGCAACCAATGAAGCTAACGGAACATTATTAGGATCAACATTAGTCCTATCATTCACAAGCATAGACATAATAGCATCAATCTTATCATTCAAGGAAGAGGATTCTTCAACAGAATTTACCTTCTTACCTTGTGGAGCTCTTTCCGTGTGCCATTCAGAGTAATAGATCATCATATTATCAAGAAGCTTTGTTGCTTCACCAAGAGTGATGAACATAAAGGTACCTCCAGCAGCTGAATCCAATAGGTTCCGCGAAGAAAAATTCAGTCCTGCATAAAAGGTTTGGATGATCATCCAAGTAGTCGATCCATGGGTTGGGCAATTTTTAACCAAAGATTTCATTCTTTCCCATGCTTGTGCAACATGCTTAGTATCTAATTGTTTAAAATTCATTATGCTACTCCTCAAAGATATAATTTTAGCAGGGGGATAATATCTACCAATAAAAGCATCCTTGCATTTAGTCCATGAATCAATACTATTCTTAGGCAGAGATAGCAACCAATCTTTAGCTCTTCCTCTTAATGAGAAAGGAAACAATTTTAATTTTATAATGTCACCATCTACATCTTTATATTTTTGCATTTCACATAATTCAACAAAATTATTGAGATGGGCAGCAACATCATCAGAACTAACACTGAGAAAATTGCTCTCGCATAACAAGATTCGAGTAAAGCGGGTTTAATTTCAAAGAATTCTGCTCGTAGTAGCAGGTGGAGCAATAGGTGTGCATAAGAAATCATTATTATTTGTGGTTGTGAAGTCACACAACTTAGTATTTTCAGGAGTACCCATTTTAGCAACAGTAAATAAAGCAAACTAGATAAAGTAAATGCAAGTAACTAATTTTTTTGGGTTTTTGATATAGCAAACAAGATAGCAAATAAAGTAAAACTAGCAACTAATTTTTTTGTATTTTGATTTAGTGCAGCAAACAAAGTAGTAAGTAAAACTAAGCAAGACAAAAAACAAAGTAAAGAGATTGGGAAGTGGAGACTCCCCTTGCAGCCTGTCTTGATCTCCCCGGCAACGGCGCCAGAAAAAGAGCTTGATACGCGTACAACACGCGTCCGTTGGGAACCCCAAGAGGAAGGTGTGATGCGTAGAGCGGCAAGTTTTCCCTCAGTATGAAACCAAGGTTTATCGAACCAGTAGGAGCCAAAAAGCACGTTGAAGGTTGATGGCGGAGGGATGTAGTGCGGCGCAACACCAGAGATTCCGGCGCCAACGTGGAACCTGCACAACACAACCAAAGTACTTTGCCCCAATGAAACAGCGAGGTTGTCAATCTCACCGGCTTGCTGTAACAAAGGATTAGATGTATAGTGTGGATGATGATTGTTTGCAGAAAATAGTAAAACAGTATTGCAGTAGATTGTATTTCAGTATAGAGAATTGGACCGGGGTCCACGAGTTCACTAGAGGTGTCTCTCCCATAAGATAAACAGCATGTTGGGTGAACAAATTACGAGTTGGGCAATTGACAAATAAAGAGGGCATGACCATGCACATACATATTATGATGAGTATTGTGAGATTTAATTGGGCATTACGACAAAGTACATAGACCGCTATCCAGACATGCATCTATGCCTAAAAAGACCACCTTCGAGGTTATCATCCGAACCCCTCCAGTATTAAGTTGCTAACAACGAGACAATTGCATTAAGTATTGCGCGTAATGTAATCAGTGGCTACATCCTTGAACATAGCACCAATGTTTTATCCCTAGTGGCAACGAGCACATCCATAATCTTAGAGATTTTTGTCACTTCCCAGCATTCACGGAGACATGAACCCACTATCGAGCATAAATACTCCCTCTTGGAGTTACAAGCATATACTTGGCCGAGCATCTACTAGTAACGGAGAGCATGCAAGATCATAAACAACACATAGACATAACTTTGATAATCAACATAACAAGTATTCTCTACTCATCGGATCCCAACAAACGCAACATATAGAATTACAGATAGATGATCTTGATCATGTTAGGCAGCTCACAAGATCCAACAATTAAGCACAATGGGGAGAAGACAACCATCTAGCTACCGCTATGGACCCATAGTCCAGGGGTAGACTACTCACACATCACTCCGGAGGCGACCATGGCGGCGTAGAGTCCTCCGGGAGATGAATCCCCTCTCCGGCAGGGTGCCGGAGGCGATCTCCCGAATCCCCGAGATGGGATTGGCGGCGGCGGCGTCTCGGTAAGGTTTTCCGTATCGTGGCTCTCGGTACGGGGGTTTCGCGACGGAGGCTTTAAGTAGGCGGAAGGGCAGGTCGAGGGGCCACACGGGGGCCCCACACCACAGGTCGGCGCGGCCAAGGGCCAGGCCGCGCCGCCCTAGGGTTTGGCCACCTCGTGGCCCCACTTCGTCTCCTCTTCGGTCTTCTGGAAGCTTCGTGGCAAAATAGGACCCTGGGCGTTGATTTCGTCCAATTCCGAGAATATTTCGTTACTAGGATTTCGAAACCAAAAACGAGCGAGAAAACGACAGAATCGGCTCTTCGGCATCTTGTTAATAGGTTAGTTCCAGAAAATGCACGAATATGACATAAAGTGTGCATAAAACATGTAGATAACATCAATAATGTGGCATGGAACATAAGAAATTATCGATACGTCGGAGACGTATCACATCTCTTCTCTCGTACACCGGTACATATGGTGATAGCTGAATTGCCCAATTGGCAATCCTGCCGCTAGCATCCTTGTTGCATATGATATCTGAAATGGGTGCCTCACTCACCACTTTCATGGGGTGCTCTTCAAAATAGTGCTTGAGCTTCGTGGCGGCCATAAACACGTTGTAGGTCATTTTCTAGAAGTGGGGGTAGTTTTGTTTTGAGTGGGAGAGCACCTCGCTCAGGTAGTATACCGGTCTCTGCACGGTTTTTCCTTCCTCTTCTCTTTCTAGCAAAACCACCACACTCACGACCCGGTTTGTTGCTGCTATGTACAACATCATGGGCTCCCTTTCTAGCGGCGAAGCCAATACCGGCGCAGTTGCCAGCATCGTTTTCAGATCTCTAAACGCCGCGTCTGCCTGAGGGGTCCAGACGAAGGTATCGTATTTTTTTCATCAAAGCATAGAGTGGCAGAGCCTTTTCTCCCAACCTGCTTATGAACCGGCTTAGCGATGCCAAGCTTCCGGTAAACTTTTGCACATCTTTGAGATCTTGCGGTATAGTCATTCTTTCAATGGCTCGGATTTTTACCGGATTAACCTCTATGCGCCGGCTTGATACGAGAAAACCAAGCAGTTTGCCGGTAGGAACACCGAAGGTGCATTTTGCCGGATTGAGCTTCATCCGGAATCTCCTCAAGTTGTCAAATGTTTGCCTCAGATCATCGATCAAGGTTTCTTTTACCTTAGTTTTTATCACGACATCGTCCACATAGACTTGCACATTTTTCCCAATTTGGTCAAACAAACACTTTTGCATACAGCACTGGTACGTTGCACCAGCGTTGCGCAAACCGAAAGGCACAGTGACATAGCAATATGCCCCGTGCGGGGTAATGAACACAGTTTTTATTTGATCTTCCTTTTTTAGGGGAATCTGGTGGAAACCGGAATAAGCATCCAGAAAAGACAACAGCTCACAACCAGCAGTAGAATCGATCACTTGATCAATCCGGCGTAAGGGGAAAGGATCTTTCGGGCAAGCCTTGTTCAGATTGGTATAGTCGATGCACATGCGCCACACCTTTGGAGCCTTGGGGTCTTCCTCTTTTTTCTTCTCAACCAGCACCGGATTGGCTAGCCACTCAGTATGCAGTACCTCCACGATGAAACCGGCAACCAGTAACTTTGTCACTTCCTCTCCAATGATTTTTCTCCTGTCTTCAGCGAACCGGCGTAAGGGCTGTCTTACCGGCCTTGCATCCTTCCGAACATTTAGAGAGTGCTCAGCCAACTCCCTCGGAACACCTACCAAGTCATCAGTAGACCATGCAAAGATATTCCGATTCTCACGGAGGAAGTTGACGAGAGCGCTTTCATATGCCTCATTCAGGCCAGCACCGATACAAACGGTACGCACAGGGTACGCTGGGTCCAGCATGATGTCTTTTGTCTCCTTGGTTGGATTAAATGCCGGTGTGCCCAAGTTGCCACTCATTGCCGCTAAGCTCAACTGTGAGGACTGAGCCAGCGCAACTGCTGTTTGTATCCTTCTTTCTTCCTCTGCTATCACTAGCGATTCTGCCAGGTTTGATCCGGCGGAAGCAGTTTCCAGTGAGACTTTATAGTTTCCCACCACAGTTAAGGGTCCACGAGGTGCCGACATCTTCATCTTGAGATACGCCATATGAGTCGAGGCCATGAATGCCGCCAATGGCGGTCTCCCCAGTAGTGCATGGTAAGGACTGTCCAGGTCCACCAGCTCGAACAGAAGGTTGTCGACCCGACAATTATCTCGTCCTCCAAATGACACATCCACCCGGACTTTTCCCATGGGTGAACAGGATAGACCCGGAACGATTCCGTGGAAAGTTGTGTGAGTTGGCAGTAGCATATTCTCTGTTATCCCCAGCGTGTGCATAGTGTGCCGGTACATAATGTTTATGATGCTTCCATTGTCTATCAGCACCTTGCTGAACCGGACTCGAGTCGTTGGCCCATGCATGATAGGGTCCACAACAAGAGTGTAGCCACCCGGATTTGGCATTATCTTTGGGTGATCTTTGAACAACCAGGTAATTTCCTGATTAGACCACAACATGTATTTCGGAATAGCTGGCATAACCGCGTTCACTTCCATGGAACGGCGATGCATGCTTTGCCTGTCTGTTGGCTCAGTAACGAACACAACACAGCATAGGCGCGGATCCTTGTAAACGTTCCGGCCCAAAGGCGCCGGCGGTGGTGGTTGGCCATTGCCATCTTCCACCTGATGAACTTGTTGTTGCTGCCGGTTCGGCTGAGGTTGTACCAGTAGAGCATTTGCTCCGGTAAGCGGTGGTGGTGGTTGTAGTCTTCCGGTATTTTGGTCCCTTGCATCTTTCATCATGCCTCTTTCCATCAATCTTTTGGTCCAAGTGCAATCCTTTGTCAAATGGTTCGCAGGCCTTGCGAGATTCGGTGTGTGCCACCTGCACGGCTGATCCATAGCGGATTCCATGGTGTACCTCTCATGATTTTGCCACGGTTTCTTTCCAACCCATTGTTTTTTAGGACCCGCACATGGCTGCGATTTGGTTTTTTGCCTATGGCTTCCGCTGGCGCCGGAATTATCCTACACCGCGGCTACTTGCTGCGGACCATATCTTCGATCCGGAAAATCTTCCCTTCTTTTGTAGTGCCGGTTCTCCCGGTATTGATCTTGGCGCGGTTGGCTCGTTTGCGCCGGTTCAGCTTGAACCGCTGGCTGCATTGGGTCTCCCAATGCATAGCTATCTGCCACACGTATCATTTCAGCCAACGTTACCGGCATGTTCCTCTGCAGCTTTTGACACAGCGGTGAACCTCTTCTGCACCCATTGCAAAACCAAGCAATGGCCTGTGCCTCGATTACTCCTTCACAGGAGTTTCTTGTGGAGTTCCACCGGGTCAGGTAATCCCGGTCTTTTTCATTGGAGCGTTGCACGCACAAGGCTAGCTGCTGCAGCCTGTTTGGCCTCCAGTACGTACTGCTGAAGTTGCTCACGAAAGCTTCCTCAAAGTCCAGCCAGCCATTTATGCTTCCTGCTGGCAAGTTGTTAAGCCAGATACATGTCGGTCCTACCAGAAAAGATGATATAATTCTCACGGCCCAGCGCCGGTTTCCTCCACCTGCTACGGTTCCTCCACCGTCAGCGATGTATACTGCGGTTACGTAATCCGCAAGCCAGTCTTCTGGCTTAGTGGTGCCATCATATGTTTTTGTGTCACGGGGCAACTGGAAGTTGCGAACCTGTGGTTCCTCTTTCATGATTCGTGGGCCAAAGCATTTTGGGCCCGGGGGACCTTCTGCCTCAATCATCTCAGATAAATACACCCTGTCCAGCTTGTGCCTCGCATCCCGGTCTGGCAGGCATCTTTCTACTACGCGTTCCCCCAAAGGGTTCCGGTAGGCTGCGATTCTTTCATTTCCTGAATCAGCTTCATCGTAGCGTTCCGGTACCGCGGCTCTTGCCTGCCGGTACCTTGGCGGAGGCATTTCCTCCTCAACATAAGCAGCTCTTGGTGATAATTTTGCCCGGTTTCACCTCTACCGGCATAATCATTTCCAGCATAGCCATTCCCGGCATAGCCTCGACCTGCCCCTTGGCTTTTTCTTCCGGCCTTGTGCCGCCCGACTTGTTGTTTCCCGGCAAGTACCGGATCATACACAGTCATTTGCTCCGCATTCACTTCTTTTTCTTTTCTCCTGTCCGGATGGGGGGACGATGTCTGCCCATGGGACTTGCTTCCGGCATTCTTTGCCGAACGCACAGATTTTGACGCTGCAGCTTTGTATACCTTAGCAAGCAGCTCAGCATTTTGTTCCTGTATCATGTCAACCAACTCCCTAACGCGGTCTTGTTGTTTTGCCAAAGCATCTCCGGTAAGCGAGTCACACAGCTCTACTGCAGCCTTAGCAGCTTTTCTGGTTTTATCCGGGCTACTGTACTTAGGTTTCTCTACGATGCTCAAAGATGCAGAGGTACTTCTTCCGGCAAGAATCTCCTTACGCAGATCCTGATCTAGATTGCGAGCTCTAAGCCGGTTTTCCGGTACTATAGCAGCCTGAGCGCTAACAGATGCAAAGCCATGGGCAGCGTTATACTCACGTAAGGTTAGGTTCAGCTCGCGCTGCGCCCGGATGATGTCCGCGCCTCCGGAGAGCAGCTTCTGCCGTTGTGCCTCCAGCTCCGCCTGAGCCGCTGCCGGATCGACGTTCTGCGCGATGGGCGTCGCCAGCACGCTCATGGCCACTTGGAGAAGAGCCTCCGGTGGCGCTGCAGATGCACCCGCATGATGGGATTCGTAGCATAGAAAACAAAAAAATTCCTACCGCGAGAACGCAATCCAAGCCAAGATGCAATCTAGAAGACGGTAGCAACGAGGGGATGAACGAGACTAACCCTTGAAGATTTCCAAAGCCTACGAGATTAGATCTCGTTGTTGCAGAAGATGATCACTTGCCGCTTTCAAAAGCGCGTAGAAGATCTTGACGGTGCCACAATCGAGCAGCACCTCCGTACTCGGTCACACGTTCGGTGTTGATGACGACGTCCTTCTCCCCGTTCCAGCGGGCAGCGAAAGTAGTAGATCCTCCTTGGAAACCCGGCAGCACGACGGCATGGTGGCGGTGTCGATGGAGATCTCCGGTGGAGCTTCGTTAAGCGTATGTGGGAGAGGTAGTGGAGGAGGGGCGGCTAGGGTTTGGGAGAGGGGGCGCCGGCTAGGGCAGCCTTGAGGGGTGCGGCCAGCTTATGGTCTTAGGGTGGCCGGGCCCCTCCCCTTGTCCCTCATTATATAGGTGGAACACATCTAGGGTTTGCCCAAGTCTTCGAATAAGACCCCAATTCAAAACCACCATATGGACGAAACCTAGTTGGGTTGGGACTCTCCCCTTTCCCCCCTTGCTTGGCCGGCCAAGGAGGTGGAGTCCATCATGGACTCCACCCTCCCACTTGGTGGGCAAGTTAGGGTTGGTGGAGTCCAACCGGGACTCCACCTTCCATAGTAATTTATTCCGGATAATTTCTAGAAACCACCTTCCATAAATTCACCGGATCATTTTCAAACTTGGAAAGTGACTTCCTATATATGAATCTTATTCTCCGGACCATTCCAGAACTCATCGTGATGTCCTGGATCCCATCCAAGACTTCGAACAAAACTTCGAACTCCATTCCAAAATCCATATCTACTTAAACGACATCAAACCTTAAGTGTGTCACCCTACGGTTCGCGAACTATGTAGACATGGTTGAGACTTCTCTCCGACCAATAACCAATAGAGGGATCTGGAGATCCATAATGGCTCCCACATATTCAACGATGACTTAGTGATCGACTGAACCATTCACATACGATACTGATTCCCTTTGTCACGCGATATTTTACTTGTCCGAGGTTTGATCATCGGTATCTCTATACCTTGTTCAATCTCGTCTCCTGACAAGTACTCTTTACTCGTACCGTGGTATGTGGTCTCTTATGAACCATTCATATGCTTGCAAGCTATTTAGACGACATTCCACCGAGAGGGCCCAGAGTATATCTATCCGTCATCGGGATGGACACATCCCACTGTTGATCCATATGCCTCAACTCATACTTTCCGGATACTTAATCCCACCTTTATAACCACCCATTTACGCAGTGGCTTTTGATGTAATCAAAGTACCCTTCTGGTATAAGTGATTTACATGATCTCATGGTCGAAAGGATTAGGTAACTATGTATCGAAAGCTTATAGCAAATGAACTAAATGACGTGATCTTATGCTACGCTTAATTGGGTGTGTCCATTACATCATTCATCAATGACATAACCTTGTTATTAATAACATCCAATGTTCATGATCACGAAACCATGATCATCTATTAATCAACAAGCTAGTTATTCAAGAGGCTTACTAGGAACTCCTTGTTGTTTACATAACACACATGTATCAATGTTTCAGTTAATACAATTATAGCATGGTATGCAAACATTATCATAAACACAAAGATATATTATAATAACCATTTTATTATTGCTTCTTGGGCATATCTCCAACAGTCTCCCACTTGCACTAGAGTCAATAATCTAGTTTACATATGTAAAGATATAACACCTTGGCCTTCCGGTGCTTATCATGTTTTGCTCACGGGAGATGTTTCAGTCAACGGATCTGACACGCTCAGAAACGTATGTATTTTGCAATTCATTTGCGTTTTCGCGCATCACTCATATTCCAAATGAGTTGGCATTTTAAATATATTTGGTCTTCTGGTGGAACCTTAATTCCGCAGTCTAAAATAAGTCACTAAATTGTCACACACAATATAGCTTCAAAGTTCTGACACTATCAGAACTACACCAAGTTCTCAAAGAACTTCTAGACTCAACATCCTCAGTCATTGTCAAAACAATGACATGCTTTGCCTATGTTTGTAGAATCTGTCACAATATTTAGAACTCATCTAAATCTAGCATAGATTTCATCTAGCTCATTGTGCTACCTTTTAATCAACACTTATCCTAATTGAGATTTGAAATTCATTTTTATATGTGACCAAACCAATATCGGTGCAACACCTTACATCGATTTGTTTGTCATTTCTCCATAAAAAATTATATATATATCCTTGGTTCTTCTTAAGTACTCAAGGATATTCTTACTGTTGTCCAATAATCATCACAAGAATCATTCTGGTATATGCTCCTAACTTTTAGAGCACATGACATCTGATTGTATACATATTATTCGTGATCTATAATCACTCATGTGTTTTTACTCATTGAGTGTCAGATACACTCAAGTCTTGTTAAACTTTCATATGACAAGAACATTTTCTTAATATTTCTATGTTGAACTACTTCAGTATCCATTCTATGTACTTTGACTTAAACTTATTATGTGTTTCAATCTATCTTCATAGATCTTGACACTAAATTTGTTTCAGTCCATATCCTTTCATTGAAGTTAATTTCTCAATGAAATCTTTTAATCAAGTATATAATTACATCATTTATAACCAACTATGTGTCATCTATATAAGTATTATAAATATGTCTCAGCGCTCCCACTTAATTTCTTGCATATGCAAGCATCTTCATCGTTTCTGATGAAAAAACTCTTTGACTATTTCATCCGGTGAAGATTCCAAATCCGCGATACTCACTTCATACAATTGAAGTTTGTATACCTATCTAGTATTCCACGGACCAGCAAAACTCTTGGTTGTATCTTGTATACACCTTTAATACACACTTCTGATGAGTAATGTATTTTGCCATCCTACTAGCATATCTCATAAAAGAAATATGTAGTGATTACTAGAATAATCCACATAGACTATAAGCATTGCTACGGAAGATCTAATCTTATCGTAGTCAATCCTTTGAACTTTGTCGTAATCAACTTTTCGACAAGTCGAGCTTCTTCAAGGATATTTCATCCAAGTCCATCAATTTTATAGATACATTTACTTTCAAAAAGTATTCATCTATCTTGGATTTCATGGCATATAGCCATTTTTAACGGAGTCAGGGCCCATCATAACTTATTTGTTTGTAGTTGGTTTATCATTGTTCAAAATCAATCCTTTGTCCACAAATCATTTATTTGATCACAAAGTAAACCATACCTACAAGGTTCAATATGTACTTCGATCTCCATGGCTAAAACACTTTGTAGTCATGGGACCCTTGATCGTCGTGGCCGCTTCCGGAACCAATTCCGATGCTGCATTACTCTGATCATTATGCTCAGGTTCATAAACCTTATCAAGTTCTATTGTCCTCCCACTCAAATACTTCGCTAGAAACAATTTCTCAGAAATAAGAAACATTGACAAACACTTTTGTCTTTGTCTCGTGGGAATAATTCCCAATCAAATCTCTGGGATAACCAACAAAGACATTCATCCGATTTTGGTTGTAAACTTATTTACTTATGCTATGTATACCAAAATTTAAGAAAGGACTATCAGGGTTCATACCCATGCCATAACTCGTATGGTGTCATTTCAACGGATCATGATGATGCTCTATTCAGTGTAAAAGCGGTAGTCACTAAAGCATCATCCACAAAAATATAATGGCGTCATAATATTTTATCTCATCATTAATCCAACAAGGTTTGGATACATCTCTCGGATACTATATCATCATTATGATACTCCAAAAAATGTGAGTTGTAGAACAATGTCATGACTCTCTTAGATGTTCGCTAAAACTCGTAATTCAAATATTTCCACCATGATCCAATCATAGATATTTGAATTTTCTATTACGATGATTTCCACTTCATGCTAAAATTTATTTGAATCCATTCAAATGTTTCAAACTTCTTCCTTATCGAATATATCCACATATATATACTCAATTCATTGTTGGAAGTTTTTATGAAGTAGAAGAATTTCCCGCACACAACTATGCCTAGTGAACCACATACATCATCATATATGTTTCCACTAATTTAGTTGCCCATTCAACTCTTGGCCTATGAACGGTATTTTAGTCATTCTATTTAGAAAAGATTTGCAAGCGCCATACGATTCAAAAATCAAATGACTCCAAAAATCCTTTTGCATGGAGTTCCTTCATGCGTTCCTTTCTAACATGACCTAAATGGCGGTTCCACAAATAAGTGGAATTCAAATCATTTGCCTTATGGCATTTTAGCGTCAGTGTTATGTATGTGTGTTTCACCATTAAGATTTATAATAACTTATCCATCATACATGGAGTAATGTCATAATTTGAACAACTTATTGTTTTCATTTGACTAGAACAAAATAACAATTATTAAGTTCTTTATTATAAATTTTAAGGGCTAGATAGAATACCAATGATGAACATAATAACACTTTATTTTTGTTCCAGACGTGCATTCCTATCATATGCCTTGTCAGTCACTTAGGCCATTGTATTCTTGTATTGCGGTGTTTTGTATGACACTTCATACCAACCAATATGGTACAAATACCCAAGAATTTCATTGTGTGACCAAACGAGGAATACATCCATAACATGTATATCATCTATATACACCTGAGCTAGACTTTCTAGTCTTTTCTTTCTTTCTGCCAATAATCTTTTTTAGTTTCTCTTTTAGCTTTCCTCATTATTCAGAAAAACACTTCAATATCAATAACTTCTAGGTTTGTTGGTCAAATACCAATAACCTTGATGTTCTTACTTTGAAGTTGATCATCATATGATAAGTGTTCCAGATTTCACTATTAGTAACCTTGTAATATGATGAACAATTTCACTCATAATTTTATCCATTGTATCATGATGACTTTCCGAGACCATGTCTGTACATGCTAGGCTCGTAAAGTTTAACCTCAGTATTCGCATGTGCAAATATGACTTACACCTGTTGCATGCACTCGTAGAATCTATAACACCCGATCATCACGAGATGCTTCGAAACGACGAGTCTTAGCAACGGTGCATACTACTAAGGACGATTACTTCATAGATATGCGAATATCTTTAGTGTCCAACTTAGTTGGAGGATTGGGACGCCGGGCGTCTTCAACCTTCGTACATTCCCATAAAACTTATGAGTTTATGTAGTCTCACTAGATTATATTCTATCATCTTGCAATAAGGTCTTAGATATCACATATATCTTATACCTTGCTTATTTCTGAAAACTAAATTTTCAGCTCCTTACTTTTTCAAACAGATTTGAACTTCAAGTTTCATGGAGACAAGATAACTTTAGGTACTAATTGAAAACAAAACTCTTTGAATCAACAATGTGAGGTTTACTAAAAGTTCGCAATAGGACTTAATCATTTCTTGATTCTTTAACAATACGGTACCAGTCCGTAAAGTTTCTTGTCAGACTTAACAGTATTTCTATCTCAATTACAAGACTAGCGCATGGTAGAAAACGGATGCCAATACTACAAAATTAATTCAAAATACTACTCAGACTATGTTTATGATAATTAGTTCATGTTTTAATATAATTACTAATGAACTCCCACTTAATACAACATCCCTCATAGTTGTTAAGTGGTACACGATCCAAATCCACTACACCAAAACCGATCATCACGTGAGATGATATAGCTTCAATGGTGAACATCAACATGTTGATCATACCATCCATATGACTCGTGTTCAACCTTTTGGTTTTGATTGTCCCGAGGCCATGTCTGTACATGCTAGGCTCGTCAAGCAAACCCAAGTATTCCGCGTGTGCAACATGGCTTACACCCGTTGTATGTAATCGTTGAGTCTATCACATCCGATCATCACGAGATGCTTCGAAACAACGAACTATATCAACGGTGCATACGAGGGGAGAACACTTTATTATCTTGATATTAATGTGAGGGATCATCTTATAATGCTACCGTCGCGTTCTAAGCAAAATAAGATGCATAAATGATTAACATCACATGCAATTCATATGTGATATGATATGCCCTTTAGTCTTTGCGCCTTCGATCTTCATCTCCAAAGCACGGACATGATCTCCATCATCAACGGGCATGATATCCATCATCGTCGGCGTAGCGTCAAGGTCCATGTCGCCATCTTCATGGTTGTTCACCTCATGCAGCAACTATTACAACTACTTTGAAATACTACTCAACATGAAATTTAAAGACAACCATAAGACTCCTGCCGGTTGCCACAATACAATAATGATCATCTCATACATATTCATCATCACATCATGGCCATATCACATCACCAAACCCCGCAAAAACAAGTTAGACGTCTCTAATTTGGTTTGCATATTTTACGTGGTTTAGGGTTTTCGAGTAAGATCCAATCTACCTACGAACATGAACCACAACGGTGATACTAATGTTGTCAATAGAAAGAGTAAATTGAATCTTCACTATGGTGGGAGAGACAGACACCCGCAAAGCCACTTATGCAATACAATTAAGTTGCATGTCGAACGTGGAGCAAGTCTCATGAACGCGGTCATGTAAAGTTAGCCCGAGCCGCTTCATCCCACCATGCCACAAAGATGCAAAGTACTCGAACTAAAGACAACAAAGCATCAACGCCCACAAAACAATTGTGTTCTACTCGTGCAACCAATCAATGCATAGACACGGCTCTGATACCACTGATGGGATTCGTAGCATAGAAAAAAATTCCTACCGCGAGAATGCAATCCAAGCCAAGATGCAATCTAGAAGACGGTAGCAACGAGGGGATGAACGAGACTAACCCTTGCAGATTTCCAAAACCTACGAGATTAGATCTCATTTGTTGCAGAAGATGATCACTTGCCGCTTTCAAAAGCGCGTAGAAGATCTTGACGGTGCCACAATCGGGCAGCACCTCCGTACTCGGTCACACATTCGGTGTTGATGACGACGTCCTTCTCCCCGTTCCAGCGGGCAGCGGAAGTAGTAGATCCTCCTTGGAATCCCGGCAGCACGACGGCGTGGTGGCGGTGTCGATGGAGATCTCCGGCGGAGCTTCGTTAAGCGTATGCGGGAGAGGTAGTGGAGGAGGGGCGGCTAGGGTTTGGGAGAGGGGGCGCCGGCTAGGGCAGCCTTGAGGGGTGCGGCCAGCTTATGGTCTTAGGGTGGCCGGCCCCCTCCCCTTGTCCCTCATTATATAGGTGGAACACATCTAGGGTTTGCCCAAGTCTTCGAATAAGACCCCAATTCAAAACTGCCATATGGACGAAACCTAGTTGGGTTGGGACTCTCCCCTTTCCCCCTTGCTTGGCCGGCCAAGGAGGTGGAGTCCATCAGGGGACTCCACCCTACCACTTAGTGGGCAAGTTAGGGTTGGTGGAGTCCAACCGGGACTCCACCTTCAATAGTAATTTATTCCGGATAATTTCTAGAAACCACCTTCCATAAATTCACCGGATCATTTCCAAACTTGGAAAGTGACTTCCTATATATGAATCTTATTCTCCGGACCATTCCGGAACTCCTCGTGATGTCCTAGATCCCATCCAAGACTCCGAACAAAACTTCGAACTCCATTCCAAATTCCATATCTACTTAAACGACATCAAACCTTAAGTGTGTCACCCTACGGTTCGCGAACTATGTAGACATGGTTGAGACTTCTCTCCGACCAATAACCAATAGAGGGATCTGGAGATCCATAATGGCTCCCACATATTCAATGATGACTTAGTGATCGACTGAACCATTCACATACGATACCGATTCCCTTTGTCACGCGATATTTTACTTGTCCGAGGTTTGATCATCGGTATCTCTATACCGTGTTCAACCTCGTCTCCTGACAAGTACTCTTTACTCGTACCGTGGTATGTGGTCTCTTATGAACCATTCATATGCTTGCAAGCTATTTAGACGACATTCCACCGAGAGGGCCCAGAGTATATCTATCCGTCATCGGGATGGACAAATCCCACTGTTGATCCATATGCCTCAACTCATACTTTCCGGATACTTAATCCCACCTTTATAACCACCCATTTACGTAGTGGCGTTTGATGTAATCAAAGTACCCTTCCGGTATAAGTGATTTACATGATCTCATGGTCGAAAGGATTAGGTAACTATGTATCGAAAGCTTATAACAAATGAACTAAATGACGTGATCTTATGCTACGCTTAATTGGGTGTGTCCATTACATCATTCATCAATGACATAACCTTGTTATTAATAACATCCAATGTTCATGATCACGAAACCATGATCATATATTAATCAACAAGCTAGTTATTCAAGAGGCTTACTAGGAACTCCTTGTTGTTTACATAACACACATGTATCAATGTTTCAGTTAATACAATTATAGCATGGTATGCCAACATTATCATAAACACAAAGATATATTATAATAACCATTTTATTATTGCTTCTTGGGCATATCTCCAACACCGCAACCCCTTAGTCACGCTCAGTCAGCGGCTTTGCCGTGCGCGTGGACTTCGTCTGTCCAGCGCGCTCCGCCACGGCTTCCTTGCCAGCGTCAGCCGCGCCAACCACCAGCACCTCCACGCTGCCGGCGGCGTGGCCGTTGCGAACTGCAGATCTTGGCGGGTCCAGCGCAACTAGCACCAGCGAGAGGCACTGGCGCTCCGGGACTGTGCCGTAGTAGACGCGGAGGCTGCCGAACTCGATGATGCGGCCGTTCTTGGGGAACTTACTGTCGTTGGCGAAGCAGCATGTGTTCTCGTTGATGAAGTCCATGGAGAGGACGCAGTCGACGAGCGCAGTAACCACACGCTCGCCGGAGATGGTGAGGAGGCCCGCCCGAATATGAACTCCAGCAAGCGCAGCTGCTGGCCCCACGGTGGGCGCCAACTGTCGTCGTGGTGAACAGACATATGCCATAGGATGGTTTAAGTTGGGGCCGAATGTGCGCTAGAGGATTCGGGGGAGGGTTTTGGTTATACGAGGATGAATTCCGGATGGAATGCCGGATGCTTTCCTAATGAACTTGGCCTAGGCCAGAGGTTGAAGAAGAAGAACACAAGCTCTAACTCAACTTTGGATCTCTCTATTCCATGCTTGAATCTGGTTACATGTTCTTAGATACTAGTTGGGACGTACCCGCGTTAGGGTGTACCTCCTCTCCTTATATAGGGGAGAGGGTGGCTTACAGGGGAAGAAACCCTAGGAAACCCTAATGGCATCTTTGACTAGACAAACTACTTTACAAAACCTCTTTGGCAGCTGATGACACCGGTAGACCTTTAATCACAAACGGTGACATCCTCCGGTACCTTTTACGTCATCTTCTGCTTTTGCCTCAGAGTTTAGATTAAAGCTTTAGTGCTTCGCTCATCCTTGTTCTCTAGTCCTTGAGGGAATGTTTGACCAGATTTCCGACGTGCTACAGTGTAGCATGTACTGGTAATCCGGTACCTTTTTAGCTTATTCCGGTATACCCCTCCTGGGATACCGGTATAGATTCACTTGGTCACAAGCTTAACTCCTTTGTCCGGAATAATCTTTAAACCGGTACCTCGATAGCTTAAACAAGCAGGTTTGGCATGCCTTTGGCATACCGGGGGTCATCCCCCCAACACAACAGTTTATAAGCGGTGCACAGAAATTGCAGATATATAACTATGTGTCAAAATTAACATGGCATAGAAAGCAGTAAATAAACACATAGCATCAAAGAAAGTAACAATTATGCATTGCAGTAGGCTCATAGCAAGTGGTTAGCTTGCCTTCGATGACGGGTTGTTGGTTGGCTTGGAAAGGTCTCGGGCTCGGTGCGGCATCGGTTCAGAGAACGTTGACCGTGGTGCACCCCTATGCATGAGACACATATACTTAGAGGTGGACTAACGAGCTGCTCGGATCGTTAAGGCTCGGCTCGTTAAGCTCGTGATCGTTAAGGCTCGAATCGGTAAGCTCGTTAAGAATAACGAGCTGAAATCATTGTTCGGCTCGACTCGTTATGTTCTTGCGAGCGCTCGCGAGCAGCTCGTTAAGGATCGTTAAGGAGACAATAGAAAACAAACATGTATGCATTGCCTAGTGAGAAAGAGAGGAAGCATAGGTTTTTAGATCCTAATGTAGGAGTTTCAAGCATGGTTAAAGAACACTATTTTGTTTGGCCCCTTCCTACCAAATATTTGAGATAACTAAAGTGAGTTGCAGTCAAAACTGGTGAAACCTATAGCTTGTTATCGATCTTAACGAGTAGCTCACGAACATAGTCTGGTCGATTGTTTAGCTCGTTAACCTTAACAAGCAAAAACTGATGCTCGGCTCGGCTCATTAACAAAACGAGCCGAGCTCAAACGAGTCGAGCAAACGAGCACTCATTTAACTCACCGATCTTCCAGCTTTTTGTCCAGCCCTACATATACTGGTTACACAAGTGTTTCTCAAAAATATGAAACTAATGCCATTGTGTAGATCTTTCCAAGAAAAAAATTGGGCGGTTGAATCACCTTATTCCGAGCTACGGTTCACGAGATACAACCGCTCAAAGTTTTACATATTCACAGGAAATTCCTGCGAAAAAAACTAATCGGGCCAAATCTGGAGAACAAGCTCGGCCGGCCGGACCGGCGTGGACGGGCGCATCACGCACGGGTACTAGGATTGTTAGCCTTATATCCTTCATCAACAATTCTCCATAATTCAATAGAGGAACAACAAAGATATGACTTCAGTTTAGCTTGTTCCTTGGGGAAAGCTTTAGGCATTAGCTTAGGAGGATTGCCTCGGTGAACTATATGAGGGTGAGGGATAGGTGGATCCGGAGAGTACGGTGGAGGAACCTCCGAGTACTTTCCGGACCTATTTTCTCCCTTAGCTTTGGAGTCACAACCAACCTCCTCCACATAAACGGTTTCAGATCCCGAGGAAGCACCGCTAAGGGGATCTTTCAGACTGTGAGTGACTTACTCCTGAGATATGGTGGATGGGGGATTAGTGGTTTATTGGATTGAATGAGTTGCATCATCATATCTCGCAATACTTTCATTTGACTATTCATGGAGGTAGAGAAGGATGATATGGAAGTCTCCAATTCCTTGACATCCTCCATGGTAGCCGCAACCTTACTAGGACCCCCCCTCTTTGCCCATACTCTCTTAGGCGGCAAAGCCGGAAATAAAAGCTGAGGCTCTGATACTAATTTAAATGATCGTATGGGCACCTAGAGAGTGAATAGGTTCTATAATAAAATTTCAATTCATTTCCAATTTAGGCTTGACACAAAAGGTAGATTCTCTATATATGCAACTATGTGAATTTACCTATATGATAAAATGCAAGAAAACTACACAAGATACAAGGTACAACAAGTAAAGTGCGGCAAAGGATAGAAGTAATCGAAATGAAGCATGCAGAGACACATGGATATGATTCCCGTAGTTTCTTCCTTTTTAGGGGAAGTATATCTACGTTGGAGGGGTGTGGTGCCATGAAGGCCAACCAACACCACAAAAGCCTCACCCTATTCTCTAGTGCATAAACCATAAAGGTTAACTCAGGCTCCACTAAGTTGTAGCCTTCATGGTGGCAACTGGCACTCATGAGTGCATTTTAAGCATATTTTTATATCTTCATGAGAGAAAATTACTGAATGAGCACATTTATTTGCACAAAAGATGCAATACATGTCTTCATATGATTTGATTGCCTCATTGCTTAAGAGGACTTTTACGGTACAATTTACTAGTCCTATGATGTAGTAGTATTAAATTATATCACCCATAATTTCAGAGGTATTCTAGGCAATTTACATGGAAACAAAATCATGACATAGATTTGGAGTATTAATATGATACATACCAAGCATGCATTGACTCCATTTAGTCCACGCCAAAAAAAAAAAATCTCAGCAATATTTTAAGCGTAGGCATGCACAAAAAATATGTGACTATTTTCTAGGTGTGTGGTTATATCCTCTTCAGTCTGCCCAAGTTGTATTTTCTGTACTGTTTTTAGTAGATATATACTCCAAGGCTTCAACTTCATTTAAGCATATACTATTTGAAATTTTTTTCGAGGAGATCATTTAAATTTTAGATATTTTTTTTTGAATTGTAGACACCAAAATCCGAAATGCTGTCTGAAATTACCAAATTCGGCAACTTTGGTGGGTGCCAAAATATATATCTTTACGATCTTTTTTTTACTCCTAAGATCACAACAGTCGTGGCACCAACAGGGCGTTGCGGGAGCGCCGAATATAAGCCGTTGTCGACGCCATGTCGTTTACCAACAAACAAGCTAGCCATGTCATCGGTATATTTGGTCATCCTAATTAGTGTAGGTCAACTTTGATTAATGCGGTGAAGGTTACCCGGGTGGCAGCAAGCGAGGTGTCCAGTCATGGTTGCAGCTTCCCCACGCGGCGGTGTTAATGTGTGTCACCTCATCCTCTCGTACATCGGGTATTTACATAAGCTCGACCATGCCCCCCTCTCGCTAATGATCCCACAACCTCCACCTCCTCTCTCCCCCACTCGAAGCACCAGCACAAACGCTAAGCAAGGCTGACGATATTGTGGGACGGTAATGGAAGCCTCCACAACGTCGGTAGCGTAGCGGCGAAGGGCTTTGGGCGCTCTACAGAGAGGAGGCGCTAATGGACACTTACTACTACCATATAGATCTAACTGCATCTTCATTGCAATGGAGTTTTGACCTATCTTATATTTTGTTTTGCTAATCATCAATTGACCAAGTATTTGTCAAATCTCGACACCCAAAACCATCGAACCTATCTGTGAATAAATTTACTACAAAAGCAAGCAGTACATTTTTCACTATGTGAAAAAAATATTATTATCATTGTGATTATTTCACATATGAACAAATTTGTAAAGTTTACCAAGTTTTGGGTCAAGTTTGGGCACTCTATTTAAATTTTCCTTCACCCCGTCATTTGGAGATAAACAACAAACTAGTATATCGAAATTTTCTCTTTTTCTATGAACGTAAAGAGATTCAATAGACAAATTGTTTGTAAAGGAATAAACTAAAAAAGCTATTATATGGAATGTTAAGCAAAGGAAAATTTCCTTCATTATGTGGGTTTTGCGCCTACCAAATCTGCACTTGTGAGGAAAAATACTACTCTTGAACTAGTATCGTTCAAACTGGACCATTGGATATGCTGTCTTGAAGGGTTAATATGTTCCGACCCCTACCGTAAAATGCCCCGTTGCTTAAATAACATCAACACAAGGGATACATCAAAAACAGTAACACAAAAGATATAATGGCGTCGCCGGTAAATAAGCCCTACTGTGAGTCAAATGCAGCTAAATATCCATCGCCACATCAGAGCCATGATCATCCAATGTCACATGTGATGGCACCGGATTGCTTAGTTGCCAAAACTCTTGGAAAAGTGATGTGCTTTCTAGATATTCAATCTGCTCAGGATGTTCCACTATGGCATCTGCTTGTAGATCCTCTTCAAGCTCTTCTAGAGCATCCCATTGAGTTCCCTCATGAAACATCGATGTCTGCTCAGGTTGAGCCACCATGCCATCTGCTTGTAGATCCTCTTCAGGCTCTCCTAGAAGAGGAGCATCACGCGTTTGCTCCATTTGTGGCACTGGTATGTTTACCTTGGCGCTCGCGGCATCTCGCTTGTTGAGGGCATCACCATAAGCTTGAGCGGCCTCCTCCTCTGTATTGAAGGTGCCTAGCCACAACCGGCTACCACTTCCCAGCCTAATTTGGGCACTGTATTTGCCCTTGCGGAATATAACTCCTTTGCATGTTCGCTTTGCCGGCCGAGGAGAAGATCTCCCGGTGTCGTTGGCATTGTTTGCCACGTCCGTGACGGCTGAGGTTAACTCCAACTCCGACCTTTGGAATCCTGGGCTTGAAGGGTTCATCATAGCAGCTGGGACAATTGATTCAGTTTTATCAGCCATAGCTTCATAGGCCTTTGCCGCTGCTAGGGCTGCTGCATTCTCGTCTTCAAACGTGCCTAGCCAGCGGCTTCGCTGTTTCTCACTGTCCCAAACCTGACCTGTCCACTTCTTGGTTGACCGTGACCTGTAAACCCCACAGAAGCCAGAGGGAGCGAGAGTCTCCTCCATCGCCCGTGCGGGCTTCCGGTTTTTGCGCACGATAAACCCTGCAGCCTCAATTGCATCTGCTGTCGGGTATCCAAAGTTCAGTTTAGCTTTAGCTACATTATCATAACTAGCAGCAGCATCATAGACCCGTGCTGCTTCTTCAGCTGTATCATAGGAACCAAGCCAGATTTTCTTTAATGCTGCGCCGAATCTGCCAGAGGGAAGGGGTCGAACTCCTCTAAATTTCGGCAAAGACGCCATCTTTGCTGTTTGCACGGTGGACACAGTAGTGGCCATCTCTTGGGGAATGGGAGATTGTTGGGCTGACGAGCGGGAGGAAATTGACAGAGACATGTTGCTGTTGCTGGCAATGTAAAGATCGGGAGATTGAGGGCCTTCATCATACTGTGAAAAAGATGGTGGCGTGTTTGCTGCCTGCATGGTCGACACAGTACATTCCATCTCCTGGCGAATAATGGTAGGTAGCTGGGCTGACGAGCGGGATGAATTTGATGGCCACATGGTGTTGTTACAAATGTAGTGAAGATCAGGAGAAGGAGGGGCTTGGAATACTGAAAAAGACCGCAACTTTGGGGTTTCTGGCACCTCCACGGTAGCCACCACGCCATTGTCGCCCTGCTCGAAGTCGGACGACGGGGAGGTAAACGAGAGTGGCATGCTCGAAGTTGCCATGGTCCCGATGATGTTAGTCAAGTGATCAAATGAAGACGACCAGATGGACGGAGATCCATGGGCGAAGTGATATTCATGCCGTGAGGACGGGGAGGTATCTGAGAGCGACAGGTTGGAACTCGCCATGACGGCGATGTTGTTAGGGTAGCGATCAATCGATGGCGACGAGATGTGCGGAGTCCCCATCGAGCTCATGGCTTTGGTTAGTGGTGGCGACGGTGAAGGGTTTCCCGGGGGAGAGGGGTTTAGGACAAGGGAGAAAAGATGGCCCCTTTGTTTCGGGGGACGGGGACAGGAGCGGAGCAGAGCAGAGCAGAGCGGAGGAGGAAAGCAGAGCGGGGGTTACGGTCTTCCCGTCGTTGCCAAGGTCGGGGGGTACGACGGGGTTTTGGTGGGACGGACAGAAGTCACTGGCAATGCCGGTTGCCGCTGCCGTCCGGTGCCGCGGTGCTGTGCTACGGCGGAGGCGAGTTTTTTTGTCTCTGCACTTTAGGCGAATGAAAATAAATGACTAGCTATGGAGGCACTCCCCCGCTTGACCGGTCCAACTTTTGCCCAGCGCCCTCCCTCCCTCCCTCCCTCCCTTCTCCTTCTCTTCTTCGCCTAGGGTTCCCGGCGGGCGGCGGGCGGCGGGCGGCGGCCGCCCCGACTACCTCTCCCCCCACATCCCCAACGCCGCACTACTACCTCATCGGGCCGGATGCCGCTTTCCCCCCGCGCCGCCTGCCACCAACCCCAAACTCCTGCCAGCCACCGGCAGGCCCGCCTCCCAAGCTCCCATGGGTCAGCTGCTGCTTTACCCCACCTCATGTGCTCGGCCGGAGGTCGCCGGCTCCGTCTCCCAACCTCCTGCGCGTCGGCCGCCAGCGGCAGGCCCGCCTCCAAGCTCCCGCGGGTCAGCTGCCGCCCTCCCACACGGGCACACCTCATGTGCGCGACCGGAGGTCACCAGCTCCGTCTCCCAACCTACTGCGCGTCGGCCGCCACCGGCAGGTCCGCCCCCCAAGCTCCCGCGGCCCTTTTAAATTGCTCATGTAGTCTATGATGTGCTCGAGGTTTCACTGCTGTCAGCTAACTAATGCAGTTACCTGCAGAGGATGTGTTGGTGAAAGATGATCACAGCCTGGAGACGAGGTTTGGTGCTCGCAACCTGGTGCAAAAGATGGGGAGCGACACAGCTTGCAAAGCAAAGGAATCTTGAAGGTAACAAATCTACTGTGACCTCTTCTAATGCTTTTGATCTTATGCCTAATAGGGTAACGAATTAAGCCTGGCAGCGGTTGCAAACCGAGTATAGATCCAACTATTATGCGGGCTGCTGATGTGTTACTTGTGACTTCCTCTTACCATGCTATCTGAATAAGCTTTGTAGTTGCTGGTTTGTTGACTATGGCAGCAAAAATCCATGTTCCACAAATGAGGATGTTTTGAAGTCTTTTCATGTACAACCAGCATAAGTGAAAAATAATAACACCAGTGACTTTAAGGTGAGCAACAAAATGCAAGAAAATTACAAGTAAAGACATTATTGGACTAACTTTTGTAAAATCTGTACACGTCAAGACAACCATTATTGGTTATTGGACTAACTTTTGTAGATTGTTAATGTTACAGTTCCCTTGCCATCTTATTCCCAGGGTTCAGTTCTTGCTATTTTTTGGATTAATTTAAGGATTTGAAGTCAACTTTCTAAAATTTATGCAGAGTCACCAAAGAGAGGCAAGGAAACAGAGACGAGGAGAGACACCACTGATTCCTACTGTTGTCTGTTTGAGGCTAAGCATCTGCTCTTGAATTCTCTGTTCTGAAGGTTGTGGCCTCAACAATGTTCGGTGCAGGTGAATCTCATACCGTGTTTTTTTTTCAACTTTCGTTCCTATAGCAGAACAACCTAAATACGTAATGATGGAACTGAGCTATAAAACATGTTGGGATTGTAAATATACTGTCTAGAGCTGACTTGTTCTTAGTTTTCTTATGTGATTATAGTATAAAAAGTAGCACTTCAAGTTGCGGTGTGCTTCAGGCATGTTGCTTCTACCGCATATGCACATACACAAATTCAAGTTTTGCTTCTCAATCACGTGATATTAACAGAAACTATATTTTAGTCCGGTTCCTTTTATTAACAATGATTTTTCCCAAAAGGTACTGACAATTAATTTATTCTTTATTTGTGCATATTTTTCGAATGCTTCAGATGTGTTACTTCCACCTGTGTTACCTGCGTACATATAAATTTCACTATGCTCATAAATCATTTGTTTTAGAGAAACCAACTTTTAGCGTAGGCACCATTCAGGTTAGCCAATGTATTTTTCTTAAGTTAACCTTATTTGAATTACATAACTAAGTAGCTTTTGGTCTGTATTGGTTAGACCCAAACAATACATGCAAAGGATTTCGTCTATGCGTTCCACTTCATAGCTTATGGCTTGACATCCACTAAACTGCATATTCCACGTTTGATCCTAAATTTGTCCACCCTATCTCTTTCTTTGTAACAAGAACAAAGTAGTACATATACAGTTAATTAACATTTAGGGGTATAAGCAGCACATGCCATATTTGATGAAACAAACAGATGGTTATGCTTATTTGCTGTTGCATATGAAAAATACTTTAATGTATTCACTTCGAGAGATTTGGCATACATTCTTGTGAGACTCAGGGCTCCTTTGATTCAAAGGATTTGCATAGGAATTGTGTAGGATTTGGTTCCTATGGGAAAATTTCCTATACATGTTGTTTGATTCATAGGAACATAGCCTATAGGAAAAATTCCTATAGGAATCTTGTAGTGTAATTCCTATAGGAAAAAAGCATTAGCCCATACCTCATGGAAAAATTCCTTTGCTACAATCAAACAAACTTCATCTTCCTATAGGATTCAAGTAGACATGCCATTCCAATCCTATACCTTTTCTATTACTATGTTTTTCCTATCCTTCAAATCAAAGGAGCCCTCCCAGGAGTACTATATTTCTATTTTTGTTGTGGATAATAAAAAACCTACTACTTACCTTCTTTTGATAGCATGATTAGTGTACTCTAATAGCCACTTGCAGTGAGCACTGAACCTAATAATTTCCAGTAGTGGGAGGTGAAAAGTCATGGTTGGGAAAGGGAGCCCAGTTGGGCAGTTAAAAAAATAAAAAATAAAAAACAGTAAAAAGCATTGAGTTTTTTTCTAGAAATAATAATAAGTAGTAATACAATTAAACTACAATTTACACTGAGGAAAGAAGAAGAGGAGGAGTAAAATGTGAAAAGCAAACAGGTTAGCTTTGGCTGGAGCTGGGGAAGGAGCAAAGCTTTTTCTCTCGGTTTCAGTACCGCCCATTTATACGCACCTCTCCCGTCCCGTCTTGTCCTCTCTCTCCTCCCTTCCCTTTTTCTCTCTCTCTGTGCTCTTCTAGTTGTCCTCATCCACCCCATCAGGAGCTGGACTGCTGGAATGTGAGTGGTCTTTGGTTCCTTGCTCCCCCTCTTCCTCTTCCTGTGCCGCATGCATGTCTTGGATCCTCTCGCCTTGGTTTCTTGCTCAGATTCTTGCAGCTGCTGCACATTCACGGGCTCTTAAAAGTTCTTGCCTTGTGTCTGTGCGCTACACTCTGGGGCTGGGCCTGGAGAAATCCTTCTGGATTTTGGTATAATCTTGCTTTCAGTCCCCCCAGCCTTGAAAATAAAAATCCAGCCTTTGGTTCAGTTCTTGGAAATGTTTCCCCTCTTTCAGTTCTTGATTCGCTTCAGTTTTAGCGGCGACCATTCTCCTTCCTCTGCATTTTTTCCCATGTCATCCTGCACATTCTACTGTTTCTGAAGATTTTTCTCCCCTATCACTGCATGATTTGATTTGATGCTCAGCCTATCAACTTATTTCTTGGTGCTCTTGATTGCAGCAGGCTGTTAGGTGATTAATCACATCCATCCTAGAGAACATCGCACTGCGGTGGTGGTTGCTGCCGGGCCGGCGCAGTGATGAGCTTCAGGAACCACCAAGACGGATTTGGGCCCCAGCTCGCCGCTGCGGGCCACGCCTCCAGTGGAGCGCAGCCGCTGCCGTGGTGGGTCGGGCACCAGTTGCTGTACGGCGAGGCAATGGGGCAGGGGAGGCCGGCGTCGCCGGAGGATGCGTGCCGGGACGGCCAGTTCCAGGTTGTGCCGAGGGCCCAGGCGCTGCTGGACGCGGCTCCGGTGCTGCCGCCGCAACAGCAGCTGATGAGCGAGAGGGGCATCCCTGAAGTGATGAAGTTCTCCATGGCTCATGGTGAGGCTCCTCTGCTCTGCCCTTGGTGTGCTAGAGCTTGAGATGAACTTGTTTAATTTGTGCATGTTAGTGGAACTTGAGATGAACATTTAGTAGTACAAATTTAGCATTTGGTAATACAAGTTTACCATTTAGTACTACAAATTTGGCATTGTTTGTAGCATATAGTAGGTGCTCCTTTTTTTTTTGGAAGAGCTTAGTTTTTGATAGTATGAAGTTTACACATAGGTAATAGGATGCTGTCTCAAATTATAGGGTCATATTGCAAGGAAATAACGCCGGCATCCATGAAACCAACGGAAGAAACAGAAACTAAACATGCCTCATTCGGCATGACACTTCATCCTGTTCTGACAGAACATACATATTCTACCTTCTTACACATATTCATCGTATATTGGTTGCTGTTTTCACAAAAACCGTTATACTGTATGCAATTCCATGACATATCACATATTAGAGTAGGGAAAAAGAAACAAAAAATTGTATGTTGTGTGATAGTTCATGTATTTTCTGAAGATTAGAAAGTTCTGTTGGTCTAGCTTTGTAGCCATAAAATGGAAATAGTGGCGAACATGGTATACAATGTACTAACCACATACAACAGCTTTTGGTGGTGTCCATTGACCATCCTGCTTATGACCCTTGAGCTCTCTTAAATTTAGCACTGCATTTCGGGATTTAGCATAAGATTGTCAATTCTATACGTACCTGCATTTCGGGATTTAGCATAAGATTGTCAATTCTATACGTACTTCTCAGACCAGCGTGTGTGCGCTGTGCACTCGCACTCACACACCGGGAGCAAGGACACCCATACCGCCAAATTATGCTGTTTCCAATATGAGAGAACACAACGTATGTGCAATAACTAGTCTTTAGACATGTGCTAGGTAATTGTGGATATTTTCCTGGGTTTAAAATGTATTATTTTCTTTGATTCAGGCATGGCGTGACACCAAAATACCTTAGTATGTAACCTAATATACCTTATGCCAGGTAGGCTCGGTCCTTCTGAAATATACACGTTTTGATATGTAAAACAAAAACAGCATAGCATTGGTACATTGATCCACAGTTGGTAGTACCGTTTATTTTAAATGTACTGCCATGTAATCATGTCGATGAGACTAGAAGTTTCTTTTTTTCAGTTACGAGTCTCCAGTAATGAACTGTATTGTGCGTAGTTCGTGCCTTTCATAAAAAAAAGAGTCTCCAGTTATGCACGTCAAATTTAGTCTCTAGTAACTTGATTGTTTGATGGATTGTAAGGAGTACATACCATTTAAAGCCTTTCACAATGCATAGTTTCTTAGCACGTTCTCATATGAGAAATTAAAACTTAAGAGACAACTATCCCAATGCTGTTCCTAGCGGATATTCAAGTGCACGTGTGCTTCGAAGTTGATAGCTGCTCCTAATCAATGACACTGAATTTTGTGTAGATGGGGCACTGCTAGACGAGCATATCCGCTAGGGATTTTTGTTTGTGCAGGTTGCAGCCTCCACGCGGAGAGGCCTGTAGAATATAAGCTAAATCTCTCGCACCAAATCTCAGCAAACCCCCAAGTTGACTGTTCCTTGCCTGCTTTCGGGATGAACCTTTTGGGTGCACGCGAAAGCAGAATCAATATCAGATAGGCCGCAACTGACAGCAGAATGGGGCATTGTTGACTGTCTTGGAAACTCTAGTATAGGACACGAGATCAAGTTTCCTCGATTGCAACTTTTGAGTAACAAGATACTCCCAATATAAGAATGCAGCATGCATGTCAAGAAACGCTGTACAGGGATCTGCATTGTACAGGGATCGTACCAGAAACGTCGTATGTGTAGTAGCTTCCTTAACTGGCATGCAACATCACAAAGTACCTAGGATACAACACTAAGAAACCCCCATTGTGAAAGACCTAATATTTCTGTTTTATCGATGTTGGAAATATAATTTGCTTTGCGGTATTTTATTTCAGGTAAGGGAGTAAAAGGTTCTGAGCACACTGCCACTATCGCTCTGCAGTCTCCATTCGTGGAATATAGTGATCGTTTTGAGTTGGGCCTTGGCCAAACTATGGTAAGCTTTTACCACTCTTTTGTATGCCATAGTAATTAGCAGTGCACTGAAAACTTGGCTATCCTTGTGCCTTGCTGAATTTCCTTAATGCTGAATTAATCGATGTCTTGATTGATCGATGACTTTTGATTTTTCCAGGTTTCCTCCAATTATCCTTACGCTGATCATAACTATGGTGTACTTGCTCCTTTTGGAATGAGATCAACGGTAATGCATGTACTGTTAGTTTTGAATGAGGCTTCTTCACAGTTTCCATGGCTGACTTCACTGTGGCACAACTATCAGAAAACTACTCTAATGATCCCTGAATTCCATAGTTTGAACATCTCATGCAGATCCTTTTTGGTTTTCCCGGAATGGTTTTAGTGCTAGTTGTATATGATATGATTTCTGATGGAGTGTGTGCCTAAACTTTTCAACTGTAGTTTCCTTTCGTACTGGTGTAGATCTGTTAGTTCATTCAATAAATAAAAATCGGATGGCAATGTGACTGATTACGAAACATTGGGAATAGTAACTGGATGGTGAGCTTTTTCTTTGGGTAATGTCAGAAATTTTTTGTGGGTTATCTTTTTTTTTTCTTGACACTTGGACAAAGGATATATAAGGGTTTATCTTTGTTTGACACCGCAGTTTGTCAGATCGAAGCTTGTATGCGATTCACTTGTCGTACTGCATGATAACCTAATATGTTGCACCATTTCCCTTTGTATAATGCAGACTGGCAGTATGCTAATACCACTGAATATGCCAGCTGATGCACCAATTTATGTGAATGCAAAGCAATATGAAGGCATCCTCCGCCGCCGTCGTGCTCGCGCCAAGGCAGAGAAGCAGAATAGGCTGATCAAATCAAGAAAGGTATGTCTCATTGCAGAGTCACCAAAGAGAGGCAAGGAAACAGAGACGAGGAGAGACACCACTGATTCCTACTGTTGTCTGTTTGAGGCTAAGCATCTGCTCTTGAATTCTCTGTTCTGAAGGTTGTGGCCTCAACAATGTTCGGTGCAGGTGAATCTCATACCGTGTTTTTTTTTCCACTTTCGTTCCTATAGCAGAACAACCTAAATACGTAATGATGGAACTGAGCTATAAAACATGTTGGGATTGTAAATATACTGTCTAGAGCTGACTTGTTCTTAGTTTTCTTATGTGATTATAGTATAAAAAGTAGCACTTCAAGTTGCGGTGTGCTTCAGGCATGTTGCTTCTACCGCATATGCACATACACAAATTCAAGTTTTGCTTCTCAATCACGTGATATTAACAGAAACTATATTTTAGTCCGGTTCCTTTTATTAACAATGATTTTTCCCAAAAGGTACTGACAATTAATTTATTCTTTATTTGTGCATATTTTTCGAATGCTTCAGATGTGTTACTTCCACCTGTGTTACCTGCGTACATATAAATTTCACTATGCTCATAAATCATTTGTTTTAGAGAAACCAACTTTTAGCGTAGGCACCATTCAGGTTAGCCAATGTATTTTTCTTAAGTTAACCTTATTTGAATTACATAACTAAGTAGCTTTTGGTCTGTATTGGTTAGACCCAAACAATACATGCAAAGGATTTCGTCTATGCGTTCCAATGCAAATTGACATACACTAAAATGTTTATTTGCTGCAGTAAATCTTTACTGTGTGATAATACAGAAATGTTGACTACGTTTTGAGGTTATTTTCTCATGTTATGTTGGTGTCACTTTACTTTCCTAGGAATACTTTGTCCAGATTATTTATATATAAATATTATTAGTTCCATTTTGTGAATTACCATGCTAGACTAATATTTGCCTTTCCACAACAAATGGCTAGAGTACCTTGGTGGTTAATGTACATGAAGGACTAGGATAGTAGGCCTGGTTCTAACAAAGGACCAGGTAAGGAATGGTCATTTTATTTCAAAGGAACGTCTAAATATTGGTATTCGGTAAATATATACATCTTTTCCATTTCAAGGATTTTTGCATGATTCCTATCAAATCAAATTGTAATTTTGTTTGTTTAGTTCGATCGGCTCCATATTGTTTCCATTTATATATTGTCTTGCTGTCTAACTTACCTATGAGAAGATTAGCAGGTAGTAACATCATGTTGGTCTAATTTGTATTGGATAGTTGCGCTAAGATGGACTTGTGATTTTTTTTTTTACTTTTTGCTAAGTCAGTTCTTTTAGCTTTGTGTAGACTATTAAGTGATCAAATACTAAATCAGAATAACCAGATCTGTATAACCAAAGAAATGTTTTAGTTGTGCTTAAAGCATACATGATTTTCTCTACCCTGGACCATTTAGTCATGTTTGCACACATGTTTTGTGACTGCCATTATGTCCTAATATGTAGGGTTTTATATATTTGCTCCTCATGGTGATGGAAAGTTATGTATTTTATTGTTAAATGGGTATTTGTATCACAAAACAAATTCACTTGGCGGTGTGAATTCCATCAACATGGCGCATTTAATATACCAATATGTAATTTTGTGCATTTATTGTTCTCCTTGGATGGATGTGAAATGTGGCTATTGTCGATAGATTTGTTACTCTGCTTGGTTGCTTTTCAGGATTGATTTGCTGATTGTTGCATATGCAGATACTTTGGATCATCTAGGTCTTTTTGTTAGGTTTCCACTTTGGTGGGCAGTTTGATTTGTATTACCCAAGGAGACCAAGGAAAGAGCGAGAAAGAGATCCTTCTGAGCCAAGGAGATGGGAAGTGAGTACAACTGGAGCAAAAATGAAATAAAGACAATGTGGCCTTAGCCTATATATGTTTGTCATGTACATGGAGTAACACCGTGTATTCTAGAAGAATAAATGGCTTTTCCCAACTTCTGTGTAGGCCAAAATTTATAGGCTTTCTTTATGAATTTGGTTGTTTAGTAACATACAACAACTTTGATCACCTGTTTTGTTAGTGATTTGTCTCATGATGTGTAAGCTAGCTATATTTCGGTGTTATCAACTGTCAATAGTTTCTCCTTTTCTTTTTGGTAGTTGGCGAGGCAGTTATTGACATATACGCCGGATTCTTAACCTTCCTGCATGACGATTTTTTCTGGGAAACTGTGTTGGTACTATTCATTGAACAAAATATGACATGATCTCCCATTCGGATGATCTATACACATGCTGGGCTGGCACCATATGGTTGCGCGAGTGGTGAAGGTGTTACTTGCAATGGTGGCTCAACCCAACAAGGGATTTTTTCCGCTGCACTTCTGATATCAGGAGTTGTATGAAGTTGACTCCATTGATGGACAACAAAACGCCCATGAGTGTAAGTATTAGTCACGCTTTGTTAGAACACAATACAGGCGGCGAGGCGAAGCTCGCTATTCATCTCGTTTCCAATTATTCTGCTTCGGAAGATTTTAATTTCTCTAGAATCAGTAAGCAAAGGTGTACAATATATTTTATGAACTTGAGAGTCTGTTTACAAACAGCAAAGATACAGCATTTGCACAGTTGTCGTGTTAAATAGCCGAGACAAATTAATGCTGAATTATTTTGTGGCAATAATCTCAACTGCTACAGATCATTGTTCTATCACGCTTCAGTTCTCATGTTTTTCTTTTGTTTTCATTTTAGCTCATGGTAATGTTTAAAATATATCGAAGGTTTTTTGTCCAGTCAAGGTAGAAATTTGATGTCTCCTATAAGGTGTTTTTCATGTTACCAAAAGAAACCTACACCCATAATGTAATTATTTATTGAATATTTGATAATTTAAGCTCAGATAGCATCCATTATGGAGGCAATAAGAAATGACAAGCTGGAGAAAATATCAAGTGATATCCTTCGTTCATGTAGCCGCACATGATATCAATTTTTGTCTCATTGGGTAGCAGTATTGCTTGAATTGATACCATTTCTGATAAGAACACTATATTTTGATGTTACATAGTGTTTAGTCTATTATTTGTATATATTTCCGACTCCTTAATTTGTACATAGAATTCCCTGTTAGTTAAATAACAAATACATATTGCCAGGTGATAATGATTTTTTTTTTGTTTCTGTGAAAACAAGTTAACAACGATGCCCATGAATGTAGACTTGAGGTAGCTATACTTGAGATGCATAAAAGCATGTACATTTCCATATTTACTTTTGTTAGGCATGTGGTTTCCATGGAACATCTGTTTGATCACTTTGTATTCATAAAAATATTTGGCAATCTTAATTATCTTTTGAAATTCATAGACATGATTCCGACAAGATGCAACTTCCGAATCTATGCCAGGCCTTTTGTTTGGACCAAAAACAATAATGGGTGGCATGTCGAAGTACCACTGTGTTTCTATACAGGGTCTATACAGGGTCTTTTGTTTCGTCAACGAATCTATACAAGGTCTTTTGTTTGGACTAAAAACAATAATGGGTGGCATGTCGAAGTACCACTGTGTATCTTCCACTTTTCTACGAGTTTTTTTTTCTTTCAGCCAACATTATTGTTGTCTTTTCTTGGAAGATTTACAATGAGGTTACAGCTAGGAGTGACATTTTTCTCAAAAGACTAACACTGAAGCTAAGAAAAATGTACAGTTCTTGTGATGTTGAATTACTATGATCTGAATATCTCCCTAAAGTGGCATTGGGAGATCAGTTGTCCTACTTTAGAATCCATATAACTTTGAATAGGTCAGCTTTGCTTTTATGTGATTGTCCTTTTTCTTAATTTCCCTTTGGAATTACAATGTGCTTTTTATTTTTGCAGCTAGATGAAATTCGTGATCAGAGATGTTTTTTTTGCACTTTATCACCATGAATATGGAGTGGAGGCAACGAGGCAATTTATCTGACGGTGTGTCCATTGTCTCTAAGGCAGCACTTTATGTATTTAACTTTCAGTTTGTCCTACTATCAGCTCTTTAGTAAATCATGTTGTTTCATTCAGATTATTTTGCCTTTTGGCCAGGTGTCAGACCTTTCTAGCTTCACCCAAGTGGTCTTACCTCATTATCTGCAAGACAACTGTCTTACATTTCTGCTATCAAGTACTGATACCTACCTACACGGTTAGCTTCGTCAAATCATGTCATATGTAACCTTTTACTTCATTGCAGTATTTAGTGAATGTAAGTCTACTTTCTAGAACTATCTAGGATTTGGGCAATGCATATTGAAGGCGTAATTTCTGTCTTGTGAAAAAGTTGCAACATATCTACGAATTTGACTTTTGTTCTGCTTCTAGGAGATGATATACTGGTTCTGAATTATACACATTTATGTAGGTTTACTGTTCTCCAGCTCATGCTTCTATCCTAATCCTCGCTTCTCCTACTTTAAATTATCACAGAAAAATATTGTAGCACAGTACCTGATTCTTTTAATTTTCTTCAGGCTTTGCTTCCACTCCGGCAGGTTCCCCCGCCCCACTCTGACGGACTCCGCTCTGATTCGACGCTGTCGTCTGCTCTAGCGGCAACATGGCGGGAAACGTCATCCTCTAGCAATGCCAAGTAGCTCTAGGCCCCTCTCTGCTGTCGGACTTTGCCAGGTACCATGCTTGTGTTTAGTTACGTATTCTCCTCATGAATATACCTTGTTGGCAGGTCACCTGACTGCTAGAAGTGACGTCTACAGCTTTGATGTGGTCCTTCTTGAGTCAAAAATCTATCGACAAGTCCTGGACCAGCAGGGAGCATAGCTTGGTTGACTGGGTTCGCCCCAAGTTGAGCTACAAGAGGCGGCTTCTCCAAATCACGGATCCAAGACTGGAGGGGCAGTATTCAGTTAGAGTTGCTCACAAGGCATGCAGCCTTGCATTCTGCTGCCTGAGCCAGAACCCCGAGGCAAGGCCCCTCATGAGCGATGCTGTTGAGACGCTTGAACAACTGCATGAAGGTGGTGGAAGCGATGGAGATGTTGTTCACGTCAGTGGCCTCCCTGACTACAGAATTCGCCGCAGGCTGACAGGAAACAGCGTGCACCCCAGCCCCAAGTGTTCCCTTGCCATCCCAGCGTGCAGGGTTAGGTGATAACAACTTGTGCAGTTCCTGGTTTTACCCGCTGCTAGGTCCAGTTGTACATTGCTAGCTCTTCGATGTGTAAATTTGATCCGCACACCGCCGCTGCTTTTTGTTTCTGCTGCTTATAAGGCCCCTCCTATTTTCACGGTAGTCTTAAGGTTAAAGAATTCCTTGGTAACTTTCGTTTCTATTAATGCTATGTTGCATGGTTTTTGATTGCTGCCATTGGAGCATGGAATTAAATGAGAGTAGCTTGCATAGTTCTATGGTAATTTGATTAGCTCAAAACAATTGAAGGTTGACAAGATGCTAGGCTACCTAGACTGAATGCTATTGGAGGCATATGAAGAACTTACATGTGCTATATAGGGTTTTCTGCTGTAGTTAAGAAAGTTCACATATCTATGTATATAATATCTTAAATGTAATTTAGAATAATTTAAAAGGTGGCATGTGTTCTTGGTATATAGTGTTGGGAACTATTCAGGCAGCTCTAGAGCTTGGCGTGCTCCATCATTTTCAATACTTTACCGTCATTCCCTTCTATCTCTTGCTTTATTGTTTCTGTTCAGGAAATCCAAAACTGTTTTAGCTTACATCTGAATAAAAATTATTGCTTGTGATAACTAAGAATAGAATAAAATTAAATGCTTTCAATAACTAGGAGTATGAGATTCAGGAGTTATGCAGATTTTTTTATCTTAATTGCTTCCAGTATATGATTATTTTTATTGACCATTACTTTTATCAAAACTGTAATACAAAATAAACATTGGCATGAGTTTTACTGGATCGTGTGTCAACACGCACATCTAAATTTAGTATTATACAAGGTGCATAGCTCCGTGACTGTTTTCTATATATCTTTATCTTTACTATTAAAGTGAAACATGCAATGTCACACTGCTCATGATGTCACACTTCCTTGATGTCACACTTCCTCGTATTTACGGAACAAATGCCACCGCAGTCAAACCATTTAACCGTGGCGAGTGTGAGCGGAAACAAATGTCTAACCAACCCACCCCTCCGTAATCCTCTCCAAAGTATCTCCCAGTCTCCTCTCTAACAAACTTATCTTATATTTTGACATGCTAACAAACTTATCTTCTAATAACCTAGAAGAAAACGAGTGAGCAGGAAACAAACTCTACAAACTTATCCTAAAAGGCACGCCGGCCTCGCTTCTCCGCCGCCGCTCCCTCCCTGCTCTCGCACGGGCGGCAGCCCAGCCCCCTCACCCGTACGACCCTGACGCGTTGCATTCCGCCCCCGTCTTCCTTACCGCGCCGCCGTGATCTCCCTTTGCACCTGGCGTTGAGCGTGACATCACGCGTGCCAGACTTCGTCATGGCCCTCAACTTGCAGATCATGTGAAGGTTTGGTCCTCAATCAATGAAAATCTGACATGTGGCATTATAGTTTTTGCAAAAAAAACCTTAATATTTTTTAATTGGCGCATGTAGCCTGTGCTGGCAACTTTGGCAACTTACATGCGGGTCCCACCTGTCAGGGGCTACGAAACAAATTAAACTTTGGAGCACGCGGACGTGGTTCGAACTCGCGACCTGGTGCACGCGTCACCTGACGGGTGCGACTAGACCAAGCAAAGCTTTTGTGCAATTAAGAGGAAATAACAATTTTATATACTGATTAGATGAATTTTCCACCACCTTTGACAAAGCAAAACTACTCGATTTTTTCTTTAGCAGCACGCGTATTGTCCTTTTCTCTAGCAGCACGCATATTATACAACATGTTACTTAAGAAGAGTGATGGATACCTGTTATCCTTTTCTCTTTGATTGTATATATAAGATGGATACCTGCTATTTTTTTTCTTGAGAGCTTTTATGCATCTACCCAAACCAAATTAAGGATATAGAAAATAAACTATTCCCTTAAATGATTCTAGGGTCGAGTGTGGAATACAAATGCATGGCCCTTTGTGCTAAACTAGTTTAGTATATACAATTTCCGCGACAAAGCATTTGTTTTTTGAAAACTTTATAGTGCACGATTTTCTATTGCAAGCGCCATAAATAGATATATTTTCCTTGGCCTCGGAGTATATTTTCTTGGCCTCGGAGCTGCCCGATTTGGTTCGATCTATAACATGTTTTTTTAATTTTCATAGTGCACGATTTGTTATCGCAAGTCTAGATTTCATAAATAGATATATTTTCCATGGCCTCGGAGTATTTTTTTACAAGTTCTCTTCTTCCTGTGATGAGTAAGAAATAACTAATTTTAAGTCGACGGTAAAGAACATTTTTTGGAAAAAAATTATATTTATACGTAAAATACATGAGAATATGTCACTTCTGAACTTTACTAGACACATTGATAACTAACTGGTATAACTTAAAATCGTCACCATCTTTGATATATTATCTAAATGTATTCTACATGTTTTTAGTTGTGTATTCCATTTTTTACTACAACTCGTGTAGTAAGTAAAATATGGGAGAAAGATGGACATGTAAACTTTGTGAAAACATTGGTATTATATTTCATTTGAGAAATATACAATAGATTGAAATACAATTCGATATATATATATATATATATAAATATAATGTTATGTTATACTAGTAAGTAGCACGTGCTTTGCACGTTTGACATATACCAGTTTTACTGAACTCATAATGTGAAGTTGGATCTTTTTTATGGTTTAGTAGATGCTATTTTCCTCTAGAACACTCTTTCTATTATCATATTTCATTTATTAGAAATACATCTATGTACCCTTTTTTTTTTTACCTCAACATGGTTTATTTTTTTCATACATATTACTTTTATTTTATCCAACTATTTTGTCTCGAGTAAACAATGCATAAAACAGAAGTAAGAGTAAATCATGGACCAGCCACGCTTATCTCTACATCTCTATCTTGTGAAAAGCAGTGACGGACCTAACCGTCCCTAAGCCCGGATGCGCGCCTAGGCTTTTGACTGGCCGCGCAGCTTATTTGATGAAAAGACTTACAGTACGTACGAGTTTGATAAAAATCTTGGGTCCAGCCACCGATGAAAAGTGAGGCAAAATAAATTATGAGGACGATGTGATCTCTGATCTCCTTCATATCTGCTTGCTTACTGTGTCTTAGCTGCCAGTACAAGGAAAACGTGTGTGCTAGTAAAGATAAAAGAGTGTTTTGTCTTCAAATGAGGAAATTGAGTTTTAATATACATGTAAAAACTCAATTGAGGAAATTCTTTTATACTTGATAGTAAGTAGTAATGATAAAAGAATCCTCAAGTAGTAAATATTCTGTAAAAACAATAGTAAGTAGTAATGATAAAACAATAGCACACACGTTTTCCCAAATTAGAAGAGGAAGTTCTGTATGGTCAAGCGTCATATACTATTTGTATAATAGCGTCAATTCTCTAGTAAGTACGTAAACCGGTCTGTGCATCAGTGGCAACCGTCAATTTGCGCCAGCTGCAAGTCGCGAGTTCGAACAACGGTCTGAGCACTCTAAAATTTTATTTGTTTCGTAGCCCCTGAGGTGGGACCCCCATGTAAGTCGCCAGCACAGGCTACATGCACCAATTAAAAAATATTAAGGTTCTTTTTGCAAAAACTGTAATGCCACATATCAGATGCTTTGCAAGTTGTAGGACTGCGGTTTCACGATTTGCAAGATGTAGGACCAAATCTTCACATGGTGAACAAGTTGTAGGACCTTTGTTGTAATTAGGGCATCTCCAACGGGGCGACCCATCCCGCGCCCGTGCGTCCGGATGGGTCGAGCCGGACAAAAATGCGGCCCAACGCGGGGACGCACCGCAAAAGCGGATGGCCGCGGCGTCCGGAACGACGCAAACCCGGCCCAAATCTGGGCAGGATTTGCGTGGCCGCGGATGGCACGCGGCGTCCTCGCGTATCCGCCTGGTCCGCGTGGCTGGTCCACATGTTGGTGCCCCAGTCCTATTAAATGTGGACTGGGGAGGGGGACTGTCCCTATCCACCAGTCCCCACTATCCACTCCGGCCGCACGCGCAAGCTCGAAGCTTTCGCACCGCCATGGCCCCGAAGCGTGAGTTCGCACCGTCCGCCAACGACCACGAGGCCGGCGGCAGCCGGCCAGTCGCGCCGCCGGCGTTCTCAATGGGGCCGCCGGCGACGCCCAGACGCGACCGGATCTACGTCACCGTAGCGGTTGCGCAGATGTTCTGGGACGCCGGCGTCCCAATGCCGTGGGGGGACGTGCACCTCCCCCACGGCTGGCACTGACACGCGTACAAAGACGCGACCGTTGGGAACCCCAAGTGGAAGGTGTGATGCGTACAGCAGTAAGTTTCCCTCAGTAAGAAACCAAGGTTTATCAAACCAGTAGGAGTCAAGAAGCACGTTGAAGGTTGATGGCGGCGAAGTGTAGTGCGACGCAACACCAGGGATTCCGGCACCAACGTGGAACCTGCACAACACAACCAGATTACTTTGCCCCAACGTGACAGTGAGGTTGTCAATCTCACCGGCCTTGCTGTAACAAAGGATTAGATGTATAGTGTGGATGATGATGTTTGCAGAAAACAGTAGAACGAGTATTGCAGTAGATTGTATTCGATTAAAAGAATGGACCGGGGTCCACAATTCACTAGAGGTGTCTCTCCCATAAGAATAAGCATGTTGGGTGAACAAATTACAGTTGGGCAATTGACAAATAAAGAGGGCATGACCATGCACATACATGTTATGATGAGTATTGTGAGATTTAATTGGGCATTACGACAAAGTACATAGACGACCGCTATCCAGCATACATCTATGCCTAAAAAGTCCACCTTCAGGTTATCATCCGAACCCCTTCCAGTATTAAGTTGCAAACAACAGACAATTGCATTAAGTATGGTGCGTAATGTAATCAACACATATATCCTTAGACATAGCATCGATGTTTTATCCCTAGTGGCAACAAGACATCCACAACCTTAGAACTTTCCGTCACTCGTCCCGCATTTAATGGAGGCATGAACCCACTATCGAGCATAAATACTCCCTCTTGGAGTTACTAGCAAAAACTTGGCCAGAGCCTCTACTAATAACGGAGAGCATGCAAGATCATAAACAACACATAGATAATAGATTGATAATCAACATAGCATAGTATTCACTATTCATCGGATCCCAACAAACACAACATGTAGCATTACAGATAGATGATCTTGATCATGTTAGGCAGCTCACAAGATCCAACAATGAAGCACAATTAGGAGAAGACGACCATCTAGCTACCGCTATGGACCCATAGTCCAGGGGTGAACTACTCACTCATCACTCCGGAGGCGACCATGGCGGTGAAGAGTCCTCCGGGAGATGATTCCCCTCTCCGGCGGGGTGCCGGAGGCGATCTCCCGAATCCCCCGAGATGGGATTGGCGGCGGCGGCGTCTCCGGAAGGTTTTCCGTATCGTGGCTCTCGCATCGGAGTTATTATCGACGAAGGCTTAAGTAGGCGGAGGAGATAGGTCAGGGGGCGCCACGAGGGCCCCACACAACAGGCCAGCGCGGCCAGGGCTTGGGCCGCGCCGCCCTAGCATGTGGGCGCCTCATCGCCCCACTTCGTTTCCTCTCCGGACTTCTGGAAGCTTCGTGGAAAAATAAGATCCTGGGCGTTGATTTCTTCCAATTCCGAGATTATTTCCTTACTAGGATTTCTGAAACCAAAAACAGCAGAAAACAAGAATCGGCTCTTCGGCATCTTGTTAATAGGTTAGTGCCGGAAAATGCATAAATATGACATAAAGTATGCATAAAACATGTAGGTATCATCAATAAAGTAGCATGGAACATAAGAAATTATCGATACGTTGGAGACGTATCAGCATCCCCAAGCTTAGTTCTTGCTCGTCCCGAGTAGGTAAACGATAACAAAGATAATTTCTGAAGTGACATGCCATCATAATCTTGATCAATACTATTGTAAGCACATGTAATGAATGCAGCGATTCGAAACAATGGTAATGCAATGAGTAAACAAATGAATCATATAGCAAAGACTTTTCATGAATAGTACTTTCAAGACAAGCATCAATAAGTCTTGCATAAGAGTTAACTCATAAAGCAATAAATTCATAGTAGGGGTATTGAAGCAACACAAAGGAAGATGAAGTTTCAGCGGTTGCTTTCAACTTGTAACATGTATATCTCATGGATATTGTCAATGTAAAGTAATATAACAAGTGCAATATGCAAGTATGTAGGAGTCAATGCACAGTTCACACAAGTGTTTGCTTCTTGAGGTGGAGAGAGATAGGTGAACTGACTCAACATAAAAGTAAAAGAATGGCCCTTCGCAGAGGGAAGCATTGATTGCTATATTTGTGCTAGAGCTTTGGTTTTGAAAACAAGAAACAATTTTGTCAACGGTAGTAATAAAGCATATGCATTATGTAAATTATATCCTACAAGTTGCAAGCCTCATGCATAGTATACTAATAGTGCCCGCACCTTGTCCTAATTAACTCGGATTACCTGGATTATCATCGCAATACATATGTTTTAACCAAGTGTCACAAAGGGGTACCTCTATGCCGCCTGTACAAAGGTCTAAGGAGAAAGCTCGCATTGGATTTCTCGCTTTTGATTATTCTCAACTTAGACATCCATACCGGGACAACATAGACAACAGATAATGGACTCCTCTTTAATGCATAAGCATTTTGCAACAATTTATGTTCTCATATGAGATTGAGGATATTTGTCCAAAACTGAAACTTCCACCATGAATCATGGCTTTAGTTAGCGGCCCAATGTTCTTATCTAACAGTATGCATGCTCTAACCATTCAACTCATGTTAAATCGCCCTTACTTCAGACAAGACGGACATGCATAGCAACTCACATGATATTCAACAAAGTGTTGATGGCGTCCCCAGGAACATGGTTATCGCACAACAAGCAAGTTAATAAGAAATAAAGTGCATAAGTACATATTCAATACCACAATAGTTTTTAGGCTATTTGTCCCATGAGCTATATATTGCAAAGATGAAGAATAGAAATTTTAAAGGTAGCACTCAAGCAATTTACTTTGGAATGGCGGAGAAATACCATGTAGTAGGTAGGTATGGTGGACACAAATGGCATAGTTGTTGGCTCAACGATTTTGGATGCATGAGAAGTATTCCCTCTCGATACAAGGCTTAGGCTAGCAAGGTTATTTGAAACAAACACAAGTATGAACCGGTGCAGCAAAACTCACATAAAAGACATATTGTAAACATTATAAGACTCTACACCGTCTTCCTTGTTGTTCGACCCTTACTAGAAATTATCTAGACCTTAGAGAGAGCAATTATGCAAACCAAATTTTAGCAAGCTCCATGTATTTCTTCATTAATAACTGCAAAGTATATGATGCAAGAGCTTAAACATGAGCACAACAATTGCCAAGTATCACATTATCCAAGTTATTATTCCAATTACTACATGTAGCATTTCCCGTTTCCAACCAACCTTCGCCATGAACATTATGAGTAAAGCCTAAGGACATATTTGTCCATATGCAACAGCGGAGCGTGTCTCTCTCCCACACAATGAATGCTAGGATCCACTTTATTCAAACAAAACAAAAACAAAAACAAACCGACGTTCCAAGCAAAGTGCATAAGATGTGATGGAATAAAAATATAGTTTCACTAGAGGAACCTGATAATGTTGTCGATGAAGAAGGGGATGCCTTGGGCATTCCCAAGCTTAGACGCTTGAGTCTTCTTGAAATATGCAGGGGTGAACCACCGGGGCATCCCCAAGCTTAGAGCTTTCACTCTCCTTGATCATATTGTATCATCTTCCTCTCTTGATCCTTGAAAACTTCCTCCACACCAAACTCAAAAAAACTCATTAGAGGGTTAGTGCATAATCAAAATTCATATGTTCAGAGGTGACATAATCATTCTTAACACTTCTGGACATTGCACAAAGCTACTGAAAGTTAATGGAATAGAAAAATCCATCAAGCATAGCAAAATAGACAATGCGAAATAAAAGGCAGAATCTGTCAAAACAGAACAGTCCGTAAAGATGAATTTCTAAGAGGCACCAGACTTGCTCAAATGAAAATTCTCAAATTGAATGAAATTTGCATAAATATCTGAGGATCACGCACGTAAATTGGCAGAATTTTCTGAGTTACCTACAGAGAATTAGGCCCAGATTCGTGACAGCAAAGAAATCTGTTTCTGCGTAGTAATCCAAATCTAGTATGAACCTTACTATCAAAGACTTTACTTGGCACAACAATGCAACAAAACTAAGATAAGGAGAGGTTGCTACAGTAGTAACAACTTCCAAGACTCAAATAAAAAATAAAAGTGCAGTAGTAAAATCATGGGTTGTCTCCCATAAGCGCTTTTCTTTAACGCCTTTCAGCCTAGGCGCGTAAAGTGTGTATCAAGTATTATCAAGAGACGAAGCATCAACATCATAATTTGTTCTAATGATAGAATAAAAAGGTAACTTCATTCTATTTCTAGGGAAGTGTTCCATACCTTTCTTGAGAGGAAATTGATATTTAATATTACCTTCCTTCATGTCAATAATAGCACCAACAGTTCGAAGAAAAGGTCTTCCCAATATAATGGGACAAGATGCATTGCATTCAATATCCAAGACAACAAAATCAACGGGGACAAGGTTATTATTAACGGTAATGCGAACATTATCAACTCTCCCCAAAGGTTTCTTTGTAGAGTTATCAGCGAGATTAACATCCAAATAACAATTTTTCAATGGTGGCAAGTCAAGCATATTATAGATTTTTCTAGGCATAACGGAAATACTTGCACCAAGATCACACAAAGCATTACAATCAAAATCATTGACCTTCATCTTAATGATGGGCTCCCAACCATCCTCTAGCTTCCTAGGAATAGAAGCTTCGCGATTTAATTTCTCTTCTCTAGCTTTTATGAGAGCATTTGTAATATGTTTTGTGAAAGCCAAATTTATGGCACTAGCATTAGGACTCTTAGCAAGTTTTTGTAAGAACTTTATAACTTCAGAGATGTGACAATCATCAAAATCCAAACCATTATAATATAAAGCAATGGGATCATTATCCCCAATGTTGAAATTTTTTTCAGCAGTTTTATCACAGGCAGTTTCAGCAGTTTCAGGCAGTTTTTCAGGCTTTGCATTAAAAGTGGAAACATTGCCAACACCAATTATTTTACCATTAATAGTAGGAGGTGCAACAACATGTGAACCATTAGCTTTACTAGTGGTGGTAATAGTCCAAACTTTAGCTATATTATCTTCTTTAGCATTTTCTTCCTTTTCCCACCTAGCACGCAATTCAGCCATCAATCTTATTGACAAGGTATTAACTTGTCAATGCCTACGGATTGTAGACTAGAGTTTAGTTGGAAGTAGAGGGAAAGTAGATCTCGAAGGTTTCAGCCGAAAAGTACTCGACGATTATGAAATTAGGGTTTGAGAAACAATGATTCGATCCTTTCTGCGTCCCTCGACTCCCCCTTATATAGGAGGCGGAGCCGAGGGATTCGTGTTGTACAAGTTACAGAGTCCGGGAAGGTTTCTAACTCATCCCGCAAGATTACAAATAACACTTCCTATTACAACTCTAGCTTTCCTTAATAACATCTTGGACTTCCGAATCTTCTTATTCTTCGGGTAGTGGGCCTTCAGTAAACCCCGGGTAGTATCTTTGGCAGGCCCATTGGGGATGCCTATGTCAGTAGCCCCCGAGATTTTGCTTGAATCGTAGAGTCAGGGAAAATCTCCACTGTTTATTTTTATTCGACAACTTAAACTTTTCCATATTTCTTCACATAAATTTCTATATTGTACAGGGATAATGGTAGTTGGGGCTAGTTCATCTGACGGATCAGGTACTAGTTAACTGCTCTAGTGGAAATCCGCAAAACCTACTTCAAGATCACGTCCATGGACATGATCTCGGGATACTGGTGTAAACTTCGACAGGTGCCGCTTAAGGTCTTACCATTCTGTCGAGTCCCAGTCATATTTTATCGGGTACCTAACGCGTCCGTTAGGATTTTTCTTCGTATCTGTTGATACGGATAAAAGTAGCAGAGCGCAGTCTTTGGCGATGCCACGCCTCACAGAACATATCTGGGGTCTTACCTTCACAAATTTGCGGCATTCAGAAATTGATCGCAACTTTGGCGTTCTGAGAATATATTGTCGAGTGCTTATTCGGCTGTTGGAATAGCACATTTTATTGAGTCAAAGATGACTTATATTGATCTCCCGATGGGAGTATATGCAAAGTTATTTTTAAATCGAAATATACTCTTTTGATCTTCTATCTTTCTTTTTTTCTTTCTTTTTATGATTTCATCGGGCACGCGAGCAGCGTTCCCGATGGGAGTAGCCCCCGAGGCTACAGCCAAGAACTTGTGCTTGGTTGTAGGCTCCACGCCTTATGCCGCTATATTTTCTTGATCTCCCGAAGTTTTATAATTTGTCGGGTGCGCGAACAGCGCTCCCGATGGGAGTAGCCCCCGAGGCTATGAACAAATATTTGTATTTGATCATAGGCTCACATCGTTTCTATTTTGTCTTTCTTGATCTTTTCAATTTTCCAAAGTAGCCCCCGAGCATTTGATCAAAAACTTGTATTTGATCAAAGGCTCATAAATATTTTCCATGTCGCCTTTTATGAATCTATTGAGGCAAATTTTTTCTTCTGCCATGGTGACGTTACTGCAGACGATAGCCACGATTGCAGGTCCAAAAACCACGACAAGTCTTCTCCCACTGCCTGGCGGGCCCAATTTATCCACTATCTTGACACGTCGTGCAGGTGGGGGACACACGTCCTCCACTTTTCCTGGCGCACGCACCGTAACTTCTCCAATGTTAAAATACTTTTTTACCCCTGCTTCTACGTGGTTACCATCTGCCACACATTTTTCTGATCCAACGGTCCGCCGCTTCGCCGCACCTCTATATAAGATCTTCTTCTTCTTCTTCTTCTTCTTCTTCTTCTTCTTCTTCTTCTTCTTCTTCTTCTTCTTCTTCTTCCTCGAGCACTTCCGCTCGCGCCGTTCTCCTGCTCTTCTCTGCGAAATTTCCTCCTGCGACCCACAGCTTCCTAAGCTCATCGCCTCCAAGCTACAAACCCTGCGCCATTGTTGATGCCACCGCGTCGGTTGATCAAGCACAGCACGCCGGAATCATCAATGGCTGCCGTGGATCTGGGAACCGCGGAGTGGGAAAGGTCCAAGATTTCCACCCAGGACATCAATCTCCTGAAGAAGCTGGGAATCAGCAGGAAGCCCAAGGCGCTCTGCTTCCCCAGTGAAGAAAGCTACCCAACCCCTCCAATGGGGTATCGGGTAAGTTTTGTCGACCACCTCATCCGCGGTCTTTCCGGCCCAATTCATCCGTTCCTCCGCGGATTGCTTTTTATTTACGGTCTCCAACTTCACCACCTCACGCCTAATTCAATCCTCCATATCTCCATTTTCATCACCCTCTGCGAGGCCTTCCTTGGCGTCCAGCCTAACTGGGCGCTATGGAAGCGCATTTTCTCTTGTCGCCGCAATGGCTCCCCCAATGTCGCCTATAATATAGGCGGCGTTGTTATTTCCGTCCGCCCCACAGTCGATTACTTCGACGTCAAACTCCCCGACTCAGTTCAAGGGTGGCGCAAGAAGTGGTTGTACATTCAGGAGGAGAACCATGGATGTGCTGAAGACAACATCCCTCCTTTTGATGGCGCCAAGAAAATCCTTCGCCGCCGCTCCTGGGACGCAGAGGCTACCGAAGAAGAAAAAATATCGACAGAGGCCCTGATGACTCGTATCCATGAGTTGCAAAATACTCGCGGCAAAGAGTTGTCAGGTATCCAAATCACGGCGTATTTCCTCAGGACCAGAGTGCAGCCTCTTCAGGCTCGCAAACACCCTCTCTGGAAGTATGCTGGCGACAAGGACGCAGATCGATTGTCAGTAGATTTAGAGGTCAAGGATTTAGAGAAGCTTGTCCGAAAAATCTCATCTCTCAGCAAAAAAGATCCTGTCCCGTCTTCTTGCCGTGTAAAACCATTTAGCGCCACCAATCCACTTCCCAAGGTAACCTTTGTCGAATGATTTGTTATTTGCCTTGCTATCTTTTTGCAACTCCTCTTTTGACATCTTCCATTGTTTTTTGTGTAGAACCATCCAAATCTTGTCTCGCTTCCTCCCCTTCCAGAAGGTGGAGAAGTCGAGGGAAGGGCCATTGTCACCGATGACAACCAAGATGCCCCCTCTTTTGTGAATGAACCCGTGGATTCTCTAAAATCTGCGGGATCTTCTGAAAAGGAGGCTGCCTCCGAAGGCACTGCATCGGCACTATCTCCTCCGCCTGCTGTTTCTCCAAGGAACAAAAGGAAGAGGAATGATGCCGAAGATTCCGGCACCTCCAAAGCCGAAGAAGTTGGTCCTTCGCGTCAGAAGGCGACTTATGATCCATATCTTGAATCCCTCATCAGCTCGTAAGTCACCTTTGTTTCCCCTTATTCTTGTACTCGAAGATTTTTGTCTATCTTGCTTTTTATGCTGTCGACTTTTAACCGCAGTGATGATGAGGAAGAAGTACCAACTCTTGACGTGGCTGCTCGAACGAGCACGTCACATACTCTAATTGTTTCGGAGACGCCAGTTGAAGGAGAGGAATCCTCGCCTCCTCAACAAAACGTTGGCGCTCCCACTCCTCCTTCAAGCCCTCTTGTTCCTTCACCAAAAAGGACAAGGGTGGAAACGATCGTGGAGCCTACCCCCCAATTGGGTAGCTCCTCTAATCCTCTCTTGGATGATGTAAGTTTTTAATTTTCTTGTCAGTATCTATATTTCCTCTATTTGCTTCTTTATGCCTTCATATTTTTCCCATACCGATGTTTTCTTTCTTTGTCCTTCTTTGACAGCCCATGATCAAAGAGCTTGTTCGCATAGGTGCCCAATTCATTGGGTACCGTGAATATGCCAGCAAGACTGAAGGTAATAACTCTTTTTGATGACCCTTGTTTATAACTTCTTGCTCCTGTTTTGTCGCAATCTTGACGATTCTTTTCTATTTTGGCAGAGAAACTTGCGGAAGCCAACAAGCTTGTCGACACTCTTGCTCAGAAACTGGAGCAAAGTGAAACGGCTCGCAAGAAAGCTGAACTTGATGCTAGCCAAGCCAAAGCAGAGGCTGATGAGGCCAAGGCAAAGGCTGCTGGTGTCGAAGATCTGCAAAAGAGACTTGACGATGCCGAAACTGCTTTGAACGAGCACAAGGCCGCCCAGGCTACTCGTGAAAAGGCGATCGTCAAGCGGTTAAACACGCAGAATCGGCGCTTCCTCGGTAATTTTGTCGATCCCTTCTATCTTTCTTAGTCTTGCTTTTCCTTGCTTGCTGTCGACCAACATATATTTTTTGCGGCAGGTAAAACAAACCAAGAATTTGAGCTTGAAGATCCCGACAATGATCCTCTCCTTGACGCACTCGCTTTTCTGGAGTTTCATGGAACCGAAGTTCGCGAGGGCATGGAACACGCTGACGCAGTATTATCAAAGCTGTTCCCCTACTTCTTCCCGAAGAAAGAGGAACCCAAGACTTTCCTTGCCCTTGCCAAGGACTTCAATCCACCAGAAGATCTTGGACTAAAGATGCGCCAGGAGAACATGAAGATTGCTGTCGAGAGTACTGTTGCCTTGGTTGCTGACAGCCAACAAACTGTTGACTGGATGAAAGTTGGCGACACCGAACAGATAGAGCAAACAAAATGGCGATCTTTGATCAAGGCAACCAAGCCCAACACGAAGAAAATCCTGGCCTATCTTTGGATCAAGCCATCTTCAACTCCTAGCTCATCAAGGCCGGAGGTCTAGTTGAATGCCTCTTCTTTTTTCTTTCTTTGTTTTTTCTTTTTCTTTTGCTATTGTCGCCATACTAGCTTTGGCGACAATTACCTTAGCAGTCCTTTTGGAGAACTCCTGTAATATCCATGTAAATTTCCTGGAAATCAATGAAACTCTTCCTGGCACTATTATTGATCCTGAGACTTTCTTTTCCAGTTAATATTTGATAACTACTCGACCAATCCTTGCTCTGCCGATACTTCGCCTGCTTCTTCATTCTCGAAGAAAACCCTTATCGGAGATTTTTCAAATGAACATTTGTCGCAAGATTTGCAAGAACTTCGCCAACAAGTCCAATCTGCTATGAAGAAACAAACTCTTGCGATGATGGAACAATCTCGACAAGCATCTGAGAGAGAGAAAATTGCTTTTCAACAGGCGAAAGAAGCCATTGCTGCAAAGGATGCTGCTGTTTCTGAGGCTACCGAAACTTCTTCTCGCGAGAATTATATGCTTCAGTTAATGACTGACGCCAGCCTGGACATGACAGGTATCTTTCCTGTTCATAACCATGTTGGATGTTGTTCTTGCTATTTTTTCCTTCCTTGACAATTTATTTGCTGTACCAGGCTCATTTTTGGATACTGCTGCCGAAGATCAACGTGTTGAAGCTCGAACCACTGTTTTGCTTAGACTGGCTGCACAACATGGATCTAACTTTTGGGTTACTCCTGAGCGCACCCGCCAAATTGTTAGATTCCAAGATCGCGCGACTCAAGTCCGTGACTTCCTTGATTTCTGTACGAAGACTTTATTTTTAGTTTATGGAACCATGTTCCCTCGGAACAAGATGCCAGAAACTCTTCCTGCCTTAATGGAGAAATTTCGAGATGCTCCTCGAATACATGGCTTTGTGCGGGCTCAACTTTCTGCTGGCGCAAGATTTGCCATGATGATGATAAAAATTTGCTATCCAAAATTGCCCATGGATCAAATTGTTCCCACGTGCTTGGCTAAAATGTCGAAGAAGAAGAGAAATATGGGCAAAATTGATGATCTGGTGACTCCTGTCGCCGAAGATATGATGGATGAACTTCTTCGGATGGATGCTGAGTTCTTCGTGAAGGGAAGCTATGCCGAGCATAGTACTCGTCCTTCCAATGAGCGAATAACCATAGACCATGTGCTAGGTATCCATTGAGGGTTTTTTCCTTTTTCTTGTTGTAGTTCCACCATTGATACGTCTTTTTGTAAACATAATCTATATTGTAAAGCTGTTAACTTTGTAAATATGTATTGTTTCTATTTTTGATCGCCGAAGCCCCCGAGCCTTTGGCTGGAGTTTTATACTGTTTTGCTATCTCTGTCGATTTTTCCCTCTTGTCGTAAGAAGATATATGTATTTTTCCATCGATGGGTTACAAGCCCCCGAGTGTATTGACGTCGAAGTTCTATATTTTTGTTGCGAGGTTTTCAGACCAAAGCAATAAGATTTTGATGAGTATACTATATTTATAATTGTTTAGCTTCCGATGTTCTATTTGGCGAGGTATTATTGCACCAAGGCGAAATATTTTGGTAAGTCGAATTTATCTATATTTGTATATATTTTGTAACTTGAAGGCGTTGAACCCCCGAGCGTGTCGAAGAATAAGAAGTATATCTCCACTATCTTTATTATATTGCAGCACCGCGAGCCCGCCTCATTAAAAACCTTTCCGGCCCCACTCGGTGCCCCGAAAAGGAAAAGAGTGTGTCTGAAAACTCGCGGGCGTTTCAAGACATTGTATTTTTATAGAGGAGGACTATATTTCGACTCTAAGCGTAGAACCGCCTGAGCTGCGCCACGTTCCAGGGGTTTTTCTCGGGAACCCCTGTCTTCTTGTCCTTGATCCTGTATGCTCCCCCATCGATGACTTCCGTGACGACGTAAGGTCCCACCCATGGTGACTCGAGCTTTTCAGTACTTTGCTGGTTAAGCCGTAGAACCAAATCACCGACCTGGAAAGATCTAGGCCGCAATCGTCGACTGTGGTAGTTTTTCAGGTCCTGCTGGTACTTGGTGACTCGTGATAGTACTTCATCTCGAGCTTCATCGAGTGTATCCATATCATCCTCCCGAGCTTTTTGTGATGTTTCTTCGTCATACTCTGTTACTCTTGGAGAATCATGCTCTATTTCAATTGGTAGTACTGCTTCTACTCCGTGGACGAGAAAAAACGGAGTTTCTTGTGTCGCCGTATTTGGTGTTGTTCGGATGCTCCACAAAACACTTGGCAATTCTTCTGGCCAGGTATGTCGAGCTTTTGCAAGCGGTCCTAGCATGCGCTTTTTGATGCCGTTGCAGATGATACCGTTGGCTTTCTCGACTTGACCATTGGTTTGCGGGTGTCCAACTGACGCAAAGTGCAATTTAATGCCTACTTCTGCGCAGTATTCCTTGAACTCTTTGGCTGTGAAGTTAGTACCGTTGTCTGTGACAATGCTATGAGGCACTCCAAACAGAAAAACGAGGCCCTTCACAAACTTTATTGCCGACGCTGCATCTGGTGAATTTATTGGCTTCGCTTCTACCCACTTGGTGAATTTGTCGACAACAACCAACAAGTACTCATAGCCCCCTGGCGAAGCTTTGTTTAACTTGCCCACCATATCGAGTCCCCATTGGGCAAAGGGCCACGACAATGGTATTGGCATCAGTTCTGCCGCCGGAGAGTGAGGTTTTGCGGCAAATCTCTGGCACGCATCGCAAGTTCATACTATTTCTTTGGCATCTTCAATTGCTGTTAACCAGTAAAATCCTGGCCGAAAAACCTTGGCTGCAATAGCTCGACTGCTCGCGTGGTGACCACATATTCCTTCATGCACATCTTTTAAGATTATCCTTCCTTCTTCGGGTGTGACGCACCTTTGCAGGACACCTGAAATACATCACTTGTATAACTCCCCTTTGACCACTGTGAAAGCTTTGGACCGTCGAATAACTCGCCTTGCCTCTACTGGATCGTAGGGTATTTCTTTCCGAAGGATATACGATATGTACGCTTGCATCCAAGGAACTTCTACCATCATCACAAGCTCTTGGTCCTCTTCGTCCTCCGTGGCTTCTTTGAGGGACGCCGAAGTTTTTTCTTCCTTTGCTTTTTTCTGCGACTTCTTCGGCTTTGTGGATCTCTCCGCTATCTCTTCCCAAAATACTCCTGGAGGGATTGGGAGGCACTGCGACCCGATGTTTGCGAGAACGTCGGCCTCATCATTGCTCAACCTACTGATGTGGTTTACCTCGCATCCATCAAACAGCTTCTCGAGCTCATTGTACACCTCCTTGTATGCTATCATGCTGTCATTGACTGTGTCACATTGGTTCATAACTTGCTGAGCCACCAATTGCTGTCATTGACTGTGTCACATTTTTAGTCGAGTTGCACCGCAAGCTTTCACCATCTTCATCCCGTGTATGAGGGCTTCGTATTCTGCTTCATTGTTGGATGCGTTTGGGAACGGCATCCGTATCACTCCTGCGCCAGCTCCTTCCACTCTCTTGGATCCATCAAAGTTCATGGTCCAAGTTCTCGACAAATCTGGGGGTCCTGTATTTTGTAGCTTCATCCACTCTGCTGTGAATCTGGCAAAACTTGCGACTTGATTGCCTTTCTCTTTTTTCATACGTGATGTCCCGAGGGGAAAGTTCTATTCCCCAAAGGGAGACACGCCCTGTAGTTTCTGGATTGTTTAATATATTTGAAAGAGGTGCTTCATTGACTACTATTATCGGGTGTGCCGAAAAATAGTGACGCAACTTTCTTGCTGTCGTAATCACTCCATATGCTAGTTTCTGGTACTGCGGGTACCGCTGTTTAGAAGGCGATAAAACTTCACTGATGAAATATACCAGCCTTTGCACTCCATGGAGTTTCCCTTCTTCTTCTCTTTCAACGACTAGCACCGTGCTAACCACCTGAGGTGTGGCTGCAATGTACAGTAGGAGAGGTTCCTTTTCCTTCGGCGCCACCAAGATTGGTGGTGTCGAGATTGTGTGTTTCAGATCCTCGAAAGCTCTATCGGCTTCTTCGTTCCACTGGAATTTCTCTCATTGCTTTATCAAAGCGTAGAACGGTAACGCTTTTTCTCCCAGCCTGGCGACGAATCTGCTTAAAGCTGCGACTCGCCCAGTTAGTTGCTGTATTTCCTTCAACTTTGTTGGCTTCCTCATTGTTACGATGGCTTGTATTTTGTCGGGGTTTGCTTCGATCCCTCTTGCTGAAACTAGGAATCCAAGAAGTTCTCCTGCCGGGACGCCGAAGGAGCACTTCGTCGGGTTCAGCTTGAGGCAAAAATTTTCGAGGTTGTCAAAGGTTTCCTTGAGATCCTCGATCAGCGTCGCCCCCTTTTTTGACGTTATGACGACATCGTCGATGTATACTTGCACGTTTTTTCCAATCTGTGTCGCCAAACACTTCTGCATCATCCTCTGATATGTTGCTCCCGCGTTTTTCAGACCAAAGGGCATTGTTCTGTAGCAAAACACGCCGTAAGGTGTGATGAACGCTGTCTTTACTTCATCTCCTTCTTTCAATATGATCTGGTTCTAACCGGAATATGCGTCCAAAAAGGAAAGACGTTCACATCCTGCCGTGGAGTCGATAATTTGGTCGATCCTCGGGAGGGGAAAGTGATCCTTTGGGCAATGTTTATTGAGACACGTAAAGTCGACGCACATGCGAAGGACCTTAGTGTTTTTCTTCGGCACCAACACAGGATTCGCTACCCATGTGGCCTCTGTGTGCAACTCCTTGATGAAACCCGCTTCTCGTAGTCGATCAATTTCTGACAACATAGCCTTGCGGTTTGGTTCCGAAAAACGCCGCAAAGGTTGTTTTATTGGTCTCGCTAGTGGATCCAAGTTTAGGTGGTGCTCGGCAAGTTCCCTGGGTACTCCTGGCATGTCAGCTGGACACCATGCGAAGATTTTCCAGTTCTCACGGAGGAACTCGACGAGCGCGCTTTCCTATGCGAGGTCCATGTCGTTTGCGATGGACGTCGTCTTTTTCGGGTCTGTCGGGTGAATCTGCACCTCCTTAGAATTTTTCTCAGTGTTGAAAGTTGATTCTTTATTTGGCCTTCCAACGTCTGGCAGCACGTCATAGTCAGTCATAAGCCTTGACGCCAAATACTCAGCTTGCATCCCGAAAGTTTCTGATATCCGATGAAAATCCTTATCGCACTTGTCAGCTAGGGCGAAACTTCCTTTGACCGTGATTGGTCCTTTAGGTCCAGACATCCTCCACAACAGGTACGTATAATGTGGTACCGCCATAAATCTAGCATATGCTGGTCGTCTCAACAGAGCGTGATACTGTGACGGAAAATCCACGACTTCAAACTCCAGCTTCTCGATTTTGTAATTCTCTCGGGTTCCAAACTGAACGTCGAGATTAATCTTCCCCAGCGGATAACTTGGCTTCTCCGGTGTGATACCATGGAACCTCGTGTCTGTTGGCTTCAGGTTTGCTAGGGACATGTTCATCTTCCTTAGTGTATCTGCATACATAAGGTTTAAGCTGCTGCCGCCATCTATGAACACGCGAGAGACGTCAAATCCCACAATAACTGCTGGTAGGATAAGTGCTGACTGCCCTGGTCGAGGAACTTGCTGCGGATGATCTGCTATGGTGAAGCCAATGTCTTGCCCTGACCAATTAAGATACTCGACTGTTGGTGGAGGCATTTTTTCCGCCATGAACACCTGTCGCGAGATTACTTTCTGAGTTCTATTGGATGGCCTTCCCTTCTGAATCATCGAGACCGCTCCGTTAGAATTAGGATCAACGTAAGGCGGTGGTGGAGGTGCTGCCGCTATTCTGAGCTGATGTCGATTGTCGTCCGTAATCGCGGGAGGAGGTGGCAAGTGAATCTCACTCCTAGGTTCTCGAGGATTTCTCTGTGCTGCCTGAGCATTAGCATGCCCTGCATACCTTAGCATTGCCTGGAAATTGCGACAATCCTTTTGCAGATGTCTGGACTGTCTTTTCCCATTGCTGTCGAGGAAAAAGTGCATCTGACACGGCCCGTTCATCATTTCTTCGGGAGACACGAAAGGCCTCGGGAACCTTGGCCCGCTATTTTGCCTATTGTTTCGAGAGTCATCTCTATTGTCGCCTCGCTGCTCATTACTTCTCTGATAATCGTCTCTGTTGTTTCCTCCTGCGCTTGCTCGGAAACCAGCCGAGATTTGTCCTGGAGCATCATAGCCTGAGTATTGCCGAGGAAATCGTCGCCTTGGTTGATAATTTCGACCGCGGTCTTCCTCTGGCGACCTGTGCCGTTTGTTGTGAACATCATCTTCTCCATCTGCCCATCTGTTTGCTATTTCCATTAACGCGGATACTGTCTTTGGGTTGGTCCTCCCCAAGTCCTCGACAAAATCTCCACGCCTGATTCCTGCGACAAACGCGTCTATTGCTCTCTCGTCAGATATATTTTCTGCCGAGTTTTTAATGATATTCCACCTTTGGATATATTTTCTTATTGGCTCGTCTGGCTTTTGTCGACACGCTCTCAGCTCCTCTAATGACGCAGGTTTTTTGCATGTGGATCGGAAGTTCTTGACGAACACGTCCTCGAAGCTATCCCAGCTGTCGATAGATCCTGGAGGAAGTTTCTTTATCCAAGATCGTGCGGCTCCACTCAAATGTACCTGAATGCTTTGCATAGCAGTTGCTCTGGTTCCTCCCGTGAGCTTCACTGTCTCGAGATAATCCACTAGCCAATCCTCTGGATCTTGAAGGCCGTCGAATTTCTTGAAGTTATCAGGTAACTTGAATCCTGAAGGGACTCGAGTTTTTCGAACTCTCCTCGTGAAGCACGGCAAGCCACACATATCCTCGTCGTTTAACTCTGGGGACTGCCGATGTTCCCTTCTGCTTTGTCGCGCTCTGTCGACCCTTGCTTGTGCTACCGTGTCCCTTGCTCCACTTGGTCCTTCGGGAGCTGCTGCTGTTGCTGCCGCAGGTCGTGGAGTATTTTGCCTTGCCGTTCCTTCGGGAGGTGTTGATACAAACGCCGTCCCCATGGCTCCAACTCCTGCTATCGCCATGTTGTACAGTGTTTCCCTTGGATCTCCTGGAGGTGGTTTAGATGCGAGGATAAAAGCTTGTGTCGCCATATACCCAGCCTTTGGTGTCTTAGGTATGATGTTTCCTCTTGTGTCTATCGACATAAAAGACATGTCGAGGTTTTGGACCAAGTGCTCTCTTTCTCCTTCAGGTATGTTTTGTAACCTTGATCTCGCTCTATTTCGAGCCTCCCTGTGGCTATCACCCGAAGTTCTAGATTGTCGACTCAGCTCTGCCCTTCGCCTACTTGATGCAGAGGCTGCCTCCTTTCTCCTGTTCAACTCAGCTGTTTGTTTTTCCAGTTCCCTTGCAGCTCGTGCGAGCCTATATTGATATGCTTGTAACTCTTCTGGCGTGGCCGTGGTGGCCATTGGTTCTGAGCCATCCATAGTTCTCGCGGCTCTGTCCCATGCTGTTTGCGGAAGTTGGACTCTGTGTCGCGGCTGTGGCCTGATATATTTATTGCCTAGGCCTCGCCGCAAATCAGAGGGATCGACGTATGGGTTACCCAGATCGTCGAAAGCCTCAGATGTTTCCTCTTGGTCATGGCTTGGCTCTCTAATGACATAAATCTGATGATACTTTGTATTCAGATCTATGTTGGGTTTGGTGACACCATCGTTGAGATTGGCGAAGACCTTGCCCACTGTAGTAGATTTGTCGATGAAGTTGTAGCTGTCAACACTGCTTGAGCCATCGCTTATATAGGAGTCCGTAGATGACTCAAACGACATGTCGCTGAAGATCTTGGCGAGTTTTTCTCTTGCCATGGTGCTGATGAAGCGTGACGACGAAGTTTCTTCTTCTCCTGATTAGGTTGACGATGTATAGCTTGAAAAATCGGAATCGACCGCCGACGATCCCGACGAAATCGGAATTTCGACACGATACGATCCTTCTTTCTCGATGCGAAAGTGAAATCTTCCGAACGTCATCTCCATAGGCTCCTCCAGATACGCATATGCATCCAAACGGGAGGGCGGGTGAGGAACAAAATCGACAGGACCAGTAGCAATCTGTTTACCTCGATCCATTGCGTTGCTTGCGGTTGATGAAGTCGACGATCTTGAACGTGCCATCGAGATCAGATCCTTGACGCCTCTCGTTCCCACAGACGGCGCCAATTGACAAGGTATTAACTTGTCAATGCCTACGGATTGTAGACTAGGGTTTAGTTGGAAGTAGAGGGCAAGTAGATCTCGAAGGTTTCAACCGAAAAGTACTCGACAATTATGAAATTAGGGTTTGAGAAACAATGATTCGATCCTTTCTGCGTCCCTCGACTCCCCCTTATATAGGAGGCGGAGCCGAGGGATTCGTGTTGTACAAGTTACAGAGTCCGGGAAGGTTTCTAACTCATCCCGCAAGATTACAAATAACACTTCCTATTACAACTCTAGCTTTCCTTAATAACATATTGGGCTTCCGAATCTTCTTATTCTTCGGGTAGTGGGCCTTCAGTAAACCCCGGGTACTAACTTTGGCAGGCCCATTGGGGATGCCTATGTCACTTATATTCTCATTAATTCTAATTTGGATGGCATTTTCTGTAGTAACAATTTTATTATTATTATTTTCATTAGGCATAACTTTCGATTTCAAAAGATCAACATCAGCAGCAAGACTATCGACTTTAGAAGCGAGTATATCAATTTTCCCAAGCTTTTCTTCAACAGATTTGTTAAAAGCAGTTTGTGTACTAATAAATTCTTTAAGCATGGCTTCAAGTCCGGGGGGTGTGTTCCTATTATTGTTGTAAGAATTCCCATAAGAATTACCATAACCGTTACCATTATTATAAGGATATGGCCTATAGTTGTTACTAGAATTGTTCCGATAAGCGTTGTTGTTGAAATTATTATTTTTAATGTAGTTCACATCAACATGTTCTTCTTGAGCAACCAATGAAGCTAACGGAACATTATTAGGATCAACATTAGTCCTACCATTCACAAGCATAGACATAATAGCATCAATCTTATCACTCAAGGAAGAGGTTTCTTCGACAGAATTTACCTTCTTACCTTGTGGAGCTCTTTCCGTGTGCCATTCAGAGTAATTAATCATCATATTATCAAGAAGCTTTGTTGCGTCGCCTAGAGTGATGGACATAAAGGTACCTCCAACAGCTGAATCCAATAAGTTCCGCGAAGAAAAATTCAGTCCTGCATAAAAGGTTTGGATGATCATCCAAGTAGTCAGTCCATGAGTTGGGTAATTTTTAACCAAAGATTTCATTCTTTCCCATGCTTGGGCAACATGCTCATTATCCAATTGTTTAAAATTCATTATGCTACTTCTCAAAGATATAATTTTAGCAGGGGGATAATATCTACCAATAAAAGCATCCTTGCATTTAGTCCATGAATCAATACTATTCTTAGGCAGAGATAGCAACCAATCTTTAGCTCTTCCTCTTAATGAGAAAGGAAACAATTTTAATTTTATAATGTCACCATGTACATCCTTATACTTTTGCATTTCACATAATTCAACAAAATTATTAAGATGGGCAGCAGCATCATCAGAACTAACACCAGAAAATTGCTCTCTCATAACAAGATTCAGTAAAGCAGGTTTAATTTCAAAGAATTCTGCTGTAGTAGCAGGTGGAGCAATATGTGTGCATAAGAAATCATTATTATTTGTAGTTGTGAAGTCACACAACTTAGTATTTTCAGGAGTACCCATTTTAGCAATAGTAAATAAAGCAAACTAGATAAAGTAAATGCAAGTAACTATTTTTTTTGTGTTTTTAATATGGAGAACAAGATAGTAAATAAAGTAAAACTAACAACTAACTTTTGTGTGTTTTGTTTTAGTGCAGCAAACAAAGAAGTAAATAAAAGTAAAGCAAGACAAAAACAAAGTAAAGAGATTGGATGTGGAGACTCCCCTTGCAGCGTGTCTTGATCACCCCGGCAACGGCGCCAGAAATTTAGCTTGACACGCGTACATCACGCGACCGTTGGGAACCCCAAGTGGAAGGTGTGATGCGTACAGCAGTAATTTTCCCTCAGTAAGAAACCAAGGTTTATCGAACCAGTAGGAGTCAAGAAGCACGTTGAAGGTTGATGGCGGCGAAGTGTAGTTCGGCGCAACACCAGGATTCCGGCGCCAACGTGGAACCTGCACAACACAACCAAATTACTTTGCCCCAACGTGACAGTGAGGTTATCAATCTCACCGGCCTTGCTGTAACAAAGGATTAGATGTATAGTGTGGATGATGATGTTTGCAGAAAACAGTAGAACGAGTATTGCAGTAGATTGTATTCGATTAAAAGAATGGACCGGGGTCCACAGTTCACTAGAGGTGTCTCTCCCATAAGAATAAGCATGTTGGGTGAACAAATTACAGTTGGGCAATTGATAAATAAAGAGGGCATGACCATGCACATACATGTTATGATGAGTATTGTGAGATTTAATTGGGCATTACGACAAAGTACATAGACCGCTATCCAGCATGCATCTATGCCTAAAAAGTCCACCTTCAGGTTATCATCCGAACCCCTTCCAGTATTAAGTTGCAAACAACAGACAATTGCATTAAGTATGGTGCGTAATGTAATCAACACATACATCCTTAGACATAGCATCGATGTTTTATCCCTAGTGGCAACAGTACATCCACAACCTTAGAACTTTCTGTCACTGTCCCAGATTTAATGGAGGCATGAACCTACTATCGAGCATAAATACTCCCACTTGGAGTTACTAGCAAAAACTTGGCCAGAGCCTCTACTAATAACGGAGAGCATGCAAGATCATAAACAACTCATAGATAATAGATTGATAATCAACAAAGCATAGTATTCACTATTCATCGGATCCCAACAAACACAACATGTAGCATTACAGATAGATGATCTTTATCATGTTAGGCAGCTCACAAGATCCAACAATGAAGCACAATTAGGAGAAGATGACCATCTAGCTACTGCTATGGACCCATAGTCCAGGGGTGAACTACTCACTCATCACTCCGGAGGCGACCATGGCGGTGAAGAGTCCTCCGGGAGATGATTCCCCTCTCCGGCAGGGTGCCGGAGGCGATCTCCTGAATCCCCCGAGATGGGATTGGCGGCGGCGGCGTCTCAGGAAGGTTTTCCGTATCGTGGCTCTCGGTACTGGAGTTATTATCGACGAAGGCTTAAGTAGGCGGAGGAGATAGGTCAGGGGCGCCACGAGGGCCCCACACAACAGGCCGGCGCGGCCAGGGCTTGGGCCGCGCCACCCTAGCGTGTGGGCGCCTCGTCGCCCCACTTCGTTTCCTCTCCGGACTTCTGGAAGCTTCGTGGAAAAATAAGATCCTAGGCGTTGATTTCGTCCAATTCCGAGATTATTTCCTTACTAGGATTTCTGAAACCAAAAACAGCAGAAAACAGCAACTGGCTCTTCGGCATCTTGTTAATAGGTTAGTGCCGGAAAATGCATAAATATGACATAAAGTATGCATAAAACATGTAGGCATCATCAATAAAGTAGCATGGAACATAAGAAATTATCGATACGTTGGAGACGTATCAGGCACCTAAGCCCAGATCGGGTTCCGGTGCCGCCCATCCCGGCGTCCGGCCGCGCCCATATTTCGGAGATCCGGAGGCGCCGCGCGCAGCTACCGGCGGACCTCCAGGAGGACCCCGCGTACGGCGACGCAAGTCCCAACTGGGAGTTGTGGTTCGAGGTGGAGCACGATGCGCGCCGGCGCACGTGGTTCACGTCGGCGACGGCGTGGCCTCGGGCGCAGCCGCGCACACCTGCAAGGCGGGCAGGCCGCCGCCCCGGTGGCCTGTACATCGACGAGCCGCCCCAGCAGCAGCCCCTGCCGCAGGCCCAGCAGCAGGAGGACGAAGACGACCCGGAGCTGCAGGCGGCGCTCGCGGTGTCCTGCGAGCAGTGCGATCTCGACGAGCTGGCCAAATGGCCGCACCTCGCCGAGACGCTGCGCGTCTCCGCCCTGGCGGAGAAGGCCAGGAAGGCCCATGAGAACGCCCAGGCGGAGGCTTGGTCCTTCCTCGAGATGGCGCGCGGCAGGAGGAGGACACGCGCCTGGCTGCGCTCCGTGAGGAGGAGGAGCGCCGTGCCGCGCTCCTGGCGGAGGAGGAGCGCCTGGCCGCGCTCCTGGCGGAGGAGGAGGAGCAGCTCCGCAAGGAGTCCGCGCGGAGGGCACGACTGCGCAGGCCGGCGAGCCCGCCGAACCCGCACTCCGCCTGGGAAAGGGCGCAGTGGTCGCCCTGGCCGGAGTCCCCGCCGCCCTCCGGCGTTTCTAGCCGGAACAGCGCTTCGCCGCCGGGGGGCGTCGTCGTCATCGACACCGACGACGACGAGTACTACTGGGGGTAGTACTGCCGGCGGCCACCGCGTGCTCGCAAACCCTGGCTAGGGTTTGCTTTTTTTTTTAGTTTAAAGCCCATATAGGGCTTTCTTTTGTGTAAAATTTGCCCAAAATAGGGCTAAGTTTAATGACCAACTAGTTTAAATTTATGTTTTGTTGTTTTCCTTTTTCATTTTGTTTTGTTTTTTATTTTATTACATATGCGTTGCGTCCGCGCGTTGGGTGCAGCGCGCGACCCAAACGGACACACGGACGCGGACCGCTATCCGCGTGTCCGCTCGGCCACCCAAACGGCTCAGCGCGTCCGTTTGGGTCGCGTGGTTGAAGATACCCTTAGCTCCTCAACTTGACACACTTAAGCACAGCCGGCTCTGCAGAGGGTCAGCATCCTCGACAACAAGGCGGCGGGGAAGGTGCATGGAAGTCCATCCAGAAGCATTTCGACCAGATGAGTGCTGACAGAGGCCACTTCCATCAGCAGAACTTCACGAAATGGGTCGGTAGGATTTGATTTTCTAAGTAGCTTGTTTGACGATTGGGTGAAAATCTCCTCAATAACGGTGGTGTTATATTTTTTACATTCAAGGGAAGTATCTTCAACACCGTGAAACAAGGATGGAAATGTTTTTTTCCCATGGCTGAAATGATGGCGAGGTCCCCGAGTGGAGGGAGGTCATTTGCGACGCCGATCGAGAGCATACCCTGATGGACTGAGGTAACGCATTCATGCCAACGAGGAAGCCCGGTTCTACGCGAACATGTGCGGCTGTATCGAAGATCTAGCCTACGCAAATGTGCACTCAGGCGAGAGGTGACGCGCTCGGAGCCGGAGGAGGTCACCTTGGCAAGGACCATGGACGACGATAAGGGCAGGCGCCTGCCCAAGGTACAGTGGCCGGTTGGGTTAATTGATGATGCTGATGTTACGAAGCACCGTGCCAGTCTGATGAAGTAGTCTGTGTCAACGTGGTTCCGCTGTGTCTCAGATCAAGTGCACCCTGTTTACAAGTCAAAGTGTGCAATCCATTCGATTCGACCACTTCAAATCTGAATTCTCTGATGACTTGGTTCCTTGCTTTGTTTAACTGAACCTTTTTTTGTTCATAATACTACTCAGGGTTTGAAGAGCATGGCGATTGGAAGGATTTTCCATTCAAGTGTTACAAGGTATTGGTGATGTTCATGTCTATAGCTGTAGAGCATGCCTCTGGCAAGACAGATATTTCAAGGCAGTTTAAAGTGTTGTGAAGTGTACAAGTAGATTGCCTAGCCCTTTCCATCAGTTCGGACTTTTGGTTCAAGTGGCTAGTGCATGAAGCTTAACATGGTATCAGAGCTCCCAGGTCTTGAGTTCAAATTCTGGTTTTCACATGGTTTTCGCAATTAAGCCTAAAAATTGTTGTTGCCCCCCTCTTGGTTTTCGCAATTAAGCCTAAAAATTGTTGTTGCCCCCCTCTTTAGGCACCGCTGATGCCCTGTTTCGGTGTGCTCTTCTTCTTTCACGTGTTGACTCTCTTCTCCCGTCACACGCGAGTGGGGGTGTTGTGAAGTGTACAAGTAGATTGCCTAGCCCTTTCCATCAGTTCGGACTTTTGGTTCAAGTGGCTAGTGCATGAAGCTTAACATAGAGAACTATATGTTTGTTGGCGATTCTTATTTAGTTATGCTTTAGAAACACGTTATTCACTTGATTCCATAATGTTTTCAGTCTGCTGATGTCGAACTGGAACAAAATTCAGTACTATGTATGGTTATGCGTAGTGCAATGCAAATTTCCCTCTAGAAAAAGTTCTCGCTGCAAACTTGCAATAATTAATATTTGTTGTTCCTGGAGATGAGTGTATAATTCTAATGTGCTCATGTCAATGTGAATATCTATTTTTCCTTGGATCACCCTCTATATGCACAATGATCTTGTTTCTTGTGGTTAGCTGAATATTTTCAAGCTACTTTAAGATGCAGCAACGAGAAGGTGGGGGCTTTGCACAGAAAACAACCTCTACAGTAGAGGTATACATTCCAAATACAATATAGATTTTGATCATATTTTAGTAAAAGAAAATTGTGCACAGAATGCAACAATGAAATTCCTATCCCCTCCTTTTACTTGCAAGCAGTCTACACCACCTTAACTACATCATTCAAACTAAAATGGTCGACATAGTTCAATATTTTCTGAAATATCAACACAAGGTTACATACATCTATTTTCCGTCCATGTACACCTGGACCAAAGTAGATATGGATTGTTCATACCACGGAAAAAGGGCCTTTGGTCGCGGTTCGCAACTGCCATTAGTCGCGGTTGCGCAACCGCGACCAAATTAGCGCGACTAAAGGCCCCCCCTTTAGTCGCGGTTGCTTACGAACCGCGACTAAAGGCCCGTCCACGTGGGCGCCAGGCAACCGTCGGGGCGGAGGACCTTTAGTCGCGATTCTTCTGGCCAACCGCGACTAAAGGCCGCCGCAGGTTTAGGGTTTTAGGCCCCCCCTAAACCTGCCCCCCCTAAACATATTTTCTGTTTACTTTGTATATTGTTTTATTTCTTTTGTGCTTTATTGTAATTTTGAAGGAGTTTCACATATTCTACGGTACTACATATATACATGCATATGAATGTACAATTTCAAACAAATTTGAAATTAGAACCAAAAAGAATTCAAGAGGAATATACAATATATATTCAATATCATCGGATGACCATATACAAGTTTGAACAAGTTTCCATACATAATTTAATGCATGTATAGTTCTACGTCCTCGCAATGGTGTTCTCCTTTAGGATCGAGGACTTCCCTCCTGAACCATCCAGCTAGTTCCTCTTGAAGTGGTCGGAAGCGAGCTTCTGGACTAACCATCATCCGCAGGTTATTCCTCTGAGCATTGAGATCACTCGGAACGCGCTCAGAGGTGTATCTCCGGATCATCTCACAGACATAGTATCCACACAGATTGGTTCCCGGTGGCTGAATATCGCCACCATTCTTAGCCTTTGACCGCATGAAATTTAGCTCTTTTTTGAATTCACCGACCTTTTTATCTGAGAACCGTCTCCAAACCCTACGAGGCAAAGAAAATTAAATGAACAAGAGAGTTATTAGTTAATTACTTGAAGCTTAATTAGGAAATGAACGAAATAGGCCGATCGATATAGAGCGCAAATGAATGAAAACAATTACTTTTGAATCATTGTCTCATGTCGGCCCACTCCGCCTTATCCATATTCAGAGAGTCGTGGACGATACATTCTGATTTGTCAACTTTAATTACTAGCAGAATCCAGTGGAACCTGCGGACACGATACATGCACAGTACGTCATGCATAACTCATCGATTAGCCGGCCACATACCATGCATGAAGTAAACAAAAGAGAATGTGCTCAAGACATAAACACTCACCCAAAATGGTAAGGAAATAGAATATCACTTTTGAGTTCCTGCTTTTCAAGAAACCGCCACAGGTCTTTCTCCACGTCGGCGGGGTGATGCTGTAACGTATATCCATTAACGATGTGTGGGTCAATGAACCCAACATCATAGATGTTCCTTACTCTGCATTCCTTAATCTTCAATCTGCATGTATAATAGCGGACACAACAATATAGTTAGGACATATATATATATAGTGCAGGCAATATGAACGAGATGGGGTAGAAATAAATCACTTACAGAAAGTAGCAACTGATGATAGATTTGTCGAGCTCGCGCAGATTGAAAAGCTAGAACAATTCACTCAGATGAATTTGTACAGAGTATTGTTTGAAGTGATGCTCATATCCAACTTCCGCATAAATATAATCTTTGGCGTTTTTATGTTTTATGTAACCCTTGTACCAGTTCAGCAGACCTTTCATTTGTGGAGGTAGATCCTCTTCCTGCGCATGCTCGACGAGAGGCCCATTCTTCACATATGTAAGTACTACCTCCTTCACCGGCGCCTCATCAAGGCCTAACAGTTCACGAAGAGTAATACCTAAGTTGGCCGCTTGTTCTCTGGCACTCGTTACAGTCAATCCCTGTGCTGCCGCAGCTTCTATGATTTCGGGGGCATCCGGACCGGCGGCTGTCACTATAAGCGGGGCAATCGATTGTTTACTTTGTTCCCCGAGCTGGGCAACAACTCGTTTCCCGCTTTGTGCACTTTGTAATTCCGCTTTATCGGCCTCCTCTTTCTTCTCCTTGAACATGCGTGCCTGATTCTTTAGTTCACGTGCATAGTCGTCAGGCAGATTCTTCGCGGCTTGGGACGGTGTGTTCAAAAATGAGTTAGCCCACTTCTTTTGCTCATCAGAAAATACTGGCTTGGGCTCGGGCTCTCTTTTCTTCTTGCAGCCCGCCTTCCATTTCTCTAATTCAGCAGTCGCGGCCGCCTCGACTTCCTCGGCACTACGTTCCCAAGGCCTCGTGGGGAGAGGCTTCAGTGATGGCTCCGGTACCTTTGTTTTCTTAGGTACGTAAGGGTCCGGGTTAATAATCCAGGATTGCTGCTTCTGCTTCTTCGCCGGAGGTGGATTGGGGGGCGGCGTCTGCTTACCTGCCCGGGGCGGACTAGGGGGCGGCGGCTGCTTACCCGCCGGAGGTGAATTGGGGGGCGGCGTCGGCTGACGTGAAGGAGGTGTAGGTGAAGCACCACCACCACCGCCACCGCCGCCACCACCACCACCGTAGGGGGGTGGACTGCTTGTTGGCGCCTCGCCTGGAAACTTGATTAACTTCTTCTGCCATAGAATGAACTGGCGCTTGACATCTCCAAGTCTTGTCGCCCCTTCAGGTGTAGCAATGTCAATGTCCAGGTGCTCAAACCCTTGGACTATGTCCTCCACCGTGACACGAGCATAGCCATCTTGAATGGGGTTGTTGTGGTGGAGTGCTCCAGGTGGTAAAGCACTGCTGATGGCTACCTTCATGGACATGTTCCCGATAGGATAATACAGATGACATGCTTTCATCTCCTTTATATCGTCCACGGGGTAGCGAGGAGGCTCCAGTGCAGTAATTTCGACCACCAGAGGCTCCGGTGCAGTAATTTCGATCGTCGGTGCACCAGCCGGTGGGGCCTCCGTGGAAGCCACGCTGCTTCTCCGCTGCTGGCTTCCGAGATCCAATGGATGATCTTCATGCTGCGCCCGAGCTGCATCTCTTTCGGCTACTAGTACACTCACAGTTTTCTTCATCACATCAATTTCCGATGCCAACCGTGCCACAACATCTGCTTCCCGATCCATCTTTCTCTTACGGCTTCTGTAACCGTACGGGTCATCGTTCTGGGGGAACCCTACTTTCCACGGAATGTGCCCCATGCCTCGTACACGTCTTCCGTGTTCAGGATTCCCGAGGGCTTTTGTCGTGGCGTCGTTCTCTCTGTTGAACTTGATCCTCCCCTCTTGAGCATCCCTCATTGCCTCAATAAGCTTTTGGGTGGGTGTAATTATTTTGCCCTGGTAAACACACTCCCATGTCTCCGGGTTCAGCGATCCCCCATGCCCGTACCACCAGCTTTTGGCCCTTGGGTCCCATCCCTCCGTACCTGGACGGATTCCTCGCGCCCTCAGCTCGTTCTCCATCTTCTCCCACCTAGGCATCCAAAGGCGATACCCTCCTGGCCCCATAATATGATTGTACTGCTTCTTGGCCGCATTTTCCTTATTTTTTTTCGATATTTGAAGGAACGGCTCCGATTTCTTTTGCTTCGCAAATTCTGGCCAATCATGTTGCAGTTTCTCATATTGTCCTTTGAAATCCGGAGTCTTGCCCTGCTTGACAATGTCATGGGCTAGATTTTGCTTGTATTTCCGGAATGCGTCGGACATCTTAGAAAGAGCGAAGTGTTTGACTAGCTTGCACCTCTCCTTGTTTTCCTCAATCTTGTTACCCTCCTCATCGTATTTGCGGTATTCCGGAGGTAGAACGAAATGTTCCATAAGCTTGTTGAAGCAATCTTTTTTTTGTTCTCTTATCGACAAAAGTGAAACCAAGACGTGCCTTCTTTGGCTCATTCCACTCCTGGACGGTGATCGAGACGTTGTCTCTAACAACGGCTCCGCATTGGCTGATAAACTTGGTGGCGTTCTTGCGGGGCTCCAGCGGCCTGCCGGTTGCTTCCTCGACAACCTCGATGGTGCATGTTTCTCCTGGTTTCATCGTCTTGGTTGCGCCACGCTTTGACGACGTACTCGATTGTTTCGACGATCCGGCCGAGGGCTAAAATAAGAAAGAGAGTCGCGCGCGTTAGTACACACATATTTATTCAAATCAGTTAGTTTGTATCACCAGAGGCTCAATGTATATATATACCGGCGCCGGAGGTGGTTGCTACTTCCAATTGAAGATCGTCGTTTATCGACGTTTCTTCGGCATCATCTTGCTGACGGCGCCCTTCATCTTCACCCTCAAGGTTCAGATAAGAAGAGATATCATCTTCTTCTTGTCCGGTCGGCACATATACAATATCGCCGTTTATGATGCCGAACATATGGTCTTCAAGGTCCGGATCATAGTTGTCCATAATCGGGTCAGCTCTATCGTCCGCCATATGTCAGTCCTGAAAACATGTAGTAAAAACAAATTAATTAAGTGAAGAACGGGGGCGGTGGCGGTGGCGAAAGGGGCGGTGGCAAAAGGAGGGGTCGAGGAAGGGGTGGGAGAGCAGGGTGTCGCGGAAGAGCGCGAGACGGGGCGTTTGTTTAGTGTGTGAGAGTATACATTTTTTCAACTTAGAGAGAGTTTTCTCGGATATGTCTACCGGACGAGAATCTCGTCGTCGAGGCGTGACGAGTTCCGATATGACAAGGAGGGCGTACGCGCGCGTGCGTTCCTTGACTGAAGCGGCAATGGGTGGGCGGTGGCGGTGGCGAAAGGGGGGCGGCGGAAGGTGGGCGGTGGCGGTGGCGAAAGGGGGGCGGCGGAAGGTGGGCGGTGGCGGTGGCGAAAGGGGGGCAGCGGAAGGTGGGCTGTGGCGGTGGCGAAAGGGGGGCGGCGGTGGTGGTGGCGCCGCCCCCTCGCCGCGAACAAAAAAAAACCCCGCATATACGGAGGGGGCGGCGAGGGGCGGCGCCGCCCCCCTCGCCGCCCCCTCCGTATATGCGGGGTTTTTTTTGTTCGCGGCGAGGGGGCGTTTTTGTTAATTATCAAAGTTTACGGTTTATTAAGTACTTTTTTTTGTTAGTACTTTTTTGGTCAAGTACTTTTTTTGTCAAGTAATTTTTTTGTTATGTATTTATATTACAAATTAAAAAAAAAGTGGGACACGGCTAGCCCCACCCCCTTCTCTCTCCCTCTCTCATACGCATGCACACGGCCGCGCGCGCGCAGGCCGGACTTGGCCGCCGGCGAGGCCGGCGCACGGCAGCTGCGGCGGACGGCCGCGAGATCGAGGCAGCGATCTGAGACGGCGCGGCGGGTCCTTACGCTGTCGTCGATCGTCGGGCGGCGGCGCGACACTGGCCCGGTATGGCGGTGGTGTTGGCGGCGCGACGCGGTGGTGTTGGCGGCGCGGCGAGAGAGGAGAGGACGAGGAGCGGCGGCGAAGGTCCTCCGGCGGCGGCGACGAGGAGCAGCCTGACGGCGTTCGGGCGCGGCAGAGACGAGCGGACGCGACGAGGAGAAGAAGAACTGGCGCGGCGTAGGGTATTTCGGCGGGTTTTTCAGTTCCCGCGCGCAGCCACCTTTAGTCGCGGTTGGCCTGGCCAACCGCGACTAAAGGTATTTTTGAAAATACTTTTCTTTTACAAAATCAGAAAAATAAAACTAATTCAATTCAAATTCTTAAAAATACAAATAATATATCAAAAAATTCAAAAAAATAAAACTAATTCAATTCAAATTCTTAAAAATACAAATAATATATCAAAAAAATCAGAAAAATAAAACTAATTCAATTCAAATTCTTAAAAATACAAATAAAATATCAAAAAATTCAGAAAATAAAACTAATTCAATTCAAATTCTTAAAAATACAAATAATATATCAAAAAATTTAGAAAAATAAAACTAATTCAATTCAAATTCTTAAAAATACAAATAATATATCAAAAAATTCAGAAAAATAAAACTAATTCAATTCAAATTCTTAAAAATACAAATAATATATCAAAAAATTCAGAAAAATAAAACTAATTCAATTCAAATTCTTAAAAATACAAATAATATATCAAAAAATTCAGAAAAATAATATATCAAAAAATTCTTTCTTCCCGCCACTTTCTTCCCGCCACTTTCTTCCCGCCTCTTTCTTCCCGCCACTTTCTTCCCGCCTCTTTCTTCCCGCCTCCTGTTTTCCCGCTCCCATTTTTCCCGCCATTTGTCACTACATATAGGTAGCCCGGCTTGGCCAGCATTATCACATCTCTACAATCTCTCATCACTCTCTCATGGCTTCCACCGCACCCACTCTAACCTACCGGCAGGTGGAGGAGCTTTGCGCCTCGAACTACCCTTGCCCACCGGGCTACCGCGTCCCTGCCGGCCTGGAGCCTAAGCGCCGGCGGCGTGCCGGTCCCTCCCGTCCCTCGGGTACTGCGCGCCGGGCGGCCATCACGAACCACTACTACCTCGACCTCACGCCGGAGCAGCGGATGAATCCCCGCCGGCATCCCGATAACCAGCATACTTGGGACGCCTTCTTCATCAATCGGCGTGAGAGGGCGCTCGCCGAGGTATGAGGAGGACGGTCCGCCTCCCGGAAACTTCCAAGAGGCCGGCCGTCGGCTATGGTGGTACGGCCGGACTCCGCAGAGCGTCATGGACTACATCACGGCCGGCGATATCCCCCGCCTGCGCTACCCTCAGTTCGAGCCACGAGCGCCGCCCGACGACAGCGACGACAGCAGCGACGACGACGGCGGCAACTTAGAAGGCGACGACTACCAGTACAACGGCGGCGGCTATGAAGACTACGAGTATGCATATTATACGCCTAGGCAGGAGTACGACTAAATCACTCCAAATTTCATGTATGCAGGAGTATGACTTAGTCACTCCAAATTTCCTGTATGCAGGAGTATGACTGAATCACTCCAAATTTCATGTATCATCAGTGCTATCTCGAGTCAATTGAATCATTCGAAAATGGACACCAAACACACATCACGGGTAATATAATTCACATGATCCATTCAACAAAGTTTGGTACAATAAATTATTACACATCATTTTTTCCTTGTGTCCCTGCTTGCTTACGATTGTGCCGTATCCATGGAGCATCCTCATCATTTAACTTAATGCTTGGGTCGGTGTTCACTTTGAAGGGCAGAATTTCAGCAAACATATTATAATCTTCTGACATGTCTGTCTTGTCCTCCACTCCCACGATGTTTCTTTTCCCTGAAAGAACAATGTAGCGCTTTGGATCATCGCATGATGTACTGATCGTTTTCTTATCTTTCCGTTTCCTCGGTTTGCTACTCATGTCCTTCACATAGAAAACCTGAGCGACATCTTTCGCTAGGACGAATGGTTCGTCAAGGTAACCAAGATTGTTGAAATCCACCATTGTCATTCCGTATTGCTGGTCCACCTTTACCCCACCTCCTGTTAGCTTGAACCATTTGCACCGGAACAAAGGGACCCTAAAGGAGGGTCCATAGTCAAGTTCCCATATCTCCTCTATGTAACCATAATATGTGACCTTTTGCCCATTCTCGGTTGCTCGCATCAAAGCGGACACCACTCGTTTTGGTTGGCTGCTCTTTTTATCTTGGGCGATCGTGTAAAATGTATTCCCATTTATCTCGTACCCTTGGAAAGTCGTTATAGTCGAAGATGGTGTCTTGGCCAACATGTACAGCTGATCTACAACATGATCGTCATTCATTAAATGTTTTCTTAACCAACTGCCGAAAGTCTCCATGTGGGCCTTCCTAATCCAGGATTCAGGCTTCCCAGGGTTGTCCGAGCGTAAAATATTCTTGTGTTTCTCAAAGTACGGAGCCACCAAGCTGGAATTGGTCAGAAGTGTGTGGTGTGCTTCAGTCAGAGAATGGCCGTCCATACATATCGTTGATTTCCTTCCGATCGTGCCTTTTCCACTTAGTCTCCCCTCGTGCCGCGATCGAGGAAGACCAATCGGCTTAAGGTCAGGAACAAAGTCAACACAAAACTCAATTACCTCCTCATTTCCATAGCCCTTGGCGATGCTTCCTTCTGGCCTAGCACGGTTACGAACATATTTCTTTAATATTACCATGAACCTCTCGAAGGGGAACATATTGTGTAGAAATACAGGACCGATGAATGGAAATCTCATCAACTAGGTGAACCAGGAGGTGCGTCATAATATTGAAGAAGGATGGCGGGAACACCAACTCGAAACTGACAAGACATTGGATCACATCGTTCTGTAACCGTGGTAGAACTTCTGGATTGATTACCTTCTGAGAGATTGCATTGAGGAATGCACATAGCTTCACAATGGCTACTCGAACATTTTCCGGCAGGAGCCCCTCAAAGCAATCGGAAGCAATTGCGTCATAATCACGTGGCGGTCGTGAGACTTCAGGTTTTGGAACTTTTTCTCCGCCATGTTTATTATTCCCTTTATATTGGACGAGAATCCGGACGGGGCCTTCATACTGCTCGGGCATTCAAAAAAGATGACCTTCTCTTCTTTGGTCAGAGCGTAGCTGGCACGACCTTGAAACCGTTCCGGATGCCGGTCATCAGGGTCTTTCAAACTTTGCTGGTCCTGCCGTGCTTCATTTGTATCATTTGTCTTCCCATACACGCCCAAGAAGCTTAGGAGGTTCACGCAAATATTCTTCGTAACGTGCATCACGTCGATTGCAGAGCGGACTTCTAGGACTTTCCAATATTCTAGCTCCCGAATATAGATTTCTTCTTCCACATGGCTGCGTGCCCGTCGGCTCCCTTCGGAACCGATTGTCCGCCAGGACCCTTTCCAAAGATGACTTTCAAATCCTTGACCATATCAAATACCTCAGCACCAGTGTGTTCCGCAGGCTTCGGCCGGTGATGTGCCTTGCCGTTGTAATGCTTGCCTTTCTTTCTTCTTGGATGACCTTTCGGAAGAAATCGACGATGCCCAAGGTACACGTTCTTCTTACAATTTGGCAAATGTACACTTTCGGTCTCATGTAAGCAGTGCGTGCATGCATTGTATCCCTTATTTGACAGTCCCGAAAGGTTACTAAGAGCAGGCCAATCGTTGATGGTTACGAAAAGCAACGCTCGTAGGTCAAATTCCTCTTCTTTGTGCTCATCCCACACACGGACACCAGGTCTGCCCCACAACTGTAAAAGTTCATCAACTAATGGCCTTAGGTACACATCGATGTCGTTGCCGGGTTGCTTCGGACCTTGGATGAGCACTGGCATCATAATGAACTTCCGCTTCATGCACAACCAAGGAGGAAGGTTGTAGATGCATAGAGTCACGGGCCAGGTGCTATGGCTGGAGCTCTGCTCGCCAAAAGGATTCATGCCATCCGTACTTAGACCAAATCTTATGTTCCTTGCGTCAGCTGCAAAATCTTTGAACTCTCGTCGATCTTTCTCCATTGCGTTCCATCTGCGGGGTGTCTCAACTCCCCGTCCGACTTACGGTCCTCTTTGTGCCATCGCAACAACTTGGCATGCTCTTTGTTCCCGAACGGACGTTTCAACCGTGGTATTATAGGAGCATACCTCATCACCTTGGCGGGAACCCTCTTCCCGGGTTTCGGCCCTCAACATCGTCACCGGGGTCATCGCCTCCGATCTTATAACGCAATGCGAGTGCATACCGAGTATTCATTCAAATTCTCGTATTCACCGCGGTAGAGGATGCGATCGTTGATGCATGCATGTATCTTCGGAACCTCTAAACCTAGAGGGCGAGACAACCTTCTTTGCTTCGTACGTACTCGGCGGGCAACTCGTTATTCTTTGGAAACATATTCTTCAACATTTTCAGCAAGTTTTCAAATGCCGAGTCAGCTACACCTGCCCGTGCCTTCCATTTCAGCAAATCCGAGTGTGCAGCCCAGCTTTTTCAGACCATCATCGCATCCGGGTACAGCGCCTTCTCCGTGATCCTCTAACATGCGATCCAAATTCTCCCTCTCCTTTTCAGTTTCGCACCGTCTCCGTGCATCAGCAATGGTCCGACCAAGATCATCAACGGGATCATCACGTGCCTCTTCTTCACCTTCCCCTTCACCTTCCCCTTCACCTTCAGCATCCTCCATGAAAGTATCACCGAAATGAGCAAGATAGCTTTCATCGATGAAATCATCCCCTTCTTCATCTTCTTCCATTATAACCCCTCTTTCTCCATGCTTGGTCCAACAATTATAGCTTGGCATGAAACCGTGCCGAAGCAGGTGCATGTGAACATCTCTTGAGGAAGAGTAACCCTTCGATTCTTACGGTTAACACATGGACGAGATAACAAAACCCCCCGCTTGTTCGCATTAGCCACTACGAGGAAATCTTTCAAACCCGTACTGAACTCGTCGGAGAGTCGGTTACCGTACATCCATTGCCGATTCATCCGCATTATTATAATATAAAATATATAATTAACCATCATGCATTTGTTAAACTAACTAGCTACAAACAATATAAATTAAACAATGAACTACACACATGCATATTTTATCAATGACACATCAAAGGTTCAAGTTGCTAACCGCGATCGAGGAGGAAAAAATAAATGAGAAAGCTCAAGTGTGGCTCCAACACTTCATATCATGTTTGTTTCATGCTCTTGGGGCATTTCATCAAACACCTTATGTGCATAAGAGGAACCAAAAGCAAACCTAACACCCACTTGTGAAGTTTGTGAAGAGAATGGCTCCAAATGGCTAAGTGTTGGCTGCTGGATGGGTATATATAGGGGGAGGAGCTTTAGTCGCGGTTGGCCTGGCAAACCGTGACTAAAGGTGCCCGAAGGCCTTTAGTCGCGGTTGGCCTGGCCAACCGCGACTAAAGCCCCCCACGTACACCAGCTGGCCACTGATACGTCTCCGACGTATCGATAATTTCTTATGTTCCATGCCACATTATTGATGTTATCTACATGTTTTATGCACACTTTATGTCATATTCGTGCATTTTCTGGAACTAACCTATTAACAAGATGCCGAAGTGCCGGTTCTCGTTTTCTGCTGTTTTTGGTTTCAGAAATCCTAGTAACGAAATATTCTCGGAATCGGACGAAATCAACGCCCGGGTTCCTATTTTTCCCGGAACCATCCGAACACCCGAGAGCCGCCGGAGGGAGCCCCGGGGGCCCCACACCACACCCGGGCGCGGCCAGAGGGGGGGCCGCGCCGCCCTATGGTGTGGTGGCCCCAGGCCCCCTCCGAGGCTGCCCTTCCGCCTATTTAAAGCCTCCGTCGCGAAAACCCTATAACGTTGGACGATACGGAAAACCTTCCAGAGACGCCGCCGTCGCCAATCCCATCTCGGGGGATTCTGGAGATCTCCTCCGGCACCCTGCCGGAGAGGGGATTCATCTCCCGGAGGACTCTACACCGCCATGGTCGCCTCCGGAGTGATGAGTGAGTAGTTCACCCCTGGACTATGGGTCCATAGCAGTAGCTAGATGGTTGTCTTCTCCTCATTGTGCTTCATTGTTGGATCTTGTGAGCTGCCTAACATGATCAAGATCATCTATCTGTAATACTCTATGTTGTGTTTGTCGGGATCCGATGGATAGAGAATACCATGTTATGTTAATTATCAAGTTATTACATATGTGTTGTTTATGATCTTGCATGCTCTCCGTTATTAGTAGAGGCTCTGGCCAAGTTTTTTCTCTTAACTCCAAGAGGGAGTATTTATGCTCGATAGTGGGTTCATGCCCGCATTGACACTCGGGACAGTGACATGAAAGTTCTAAGGTTGTGTTGTGCTTGTTGCCACTAGGGATAAAACATTGGCGCTATGTCCGAGGATGTAGTTGTTGATTACATTACGCACCATACTTAATGCAATTGTCTGTTGTTTAGCAACTTAATACGGAAGGGGTTCGGACGATAACCTGAAGGTGGACTTTTTAGGCATAGATGCAGTTGGATGGCGGTCTATGTACTTTGTCGTAATGCCCAATTAAATCTCATTGTACTTATCATGACATGTATGTGCATTGTTATGCCCTCTCTATTTGTCAATTGCCCGACTGTAATTTGTTCACCCAACATGCTTTTATCTTATGGGAGAGACACCTCTAGTGAACTGTGGACCCCGGTCCATTCTTTTAATACTGAAATACAAATCTGCTGCAATACTTGTTTTACTCGTTTTCTCTGCAAACAATCATCTTCCACACAATACGGTTAATCCTTTGTTACAGCAAGCCGGTGAGATTGACAACCTCACTCGTTTCGTTGGGGCAAAGTACTTTGGTTGTGTTGTGCAGGTTCCACGTTGGCGCCGGAATCCCTGGTGTTGCGCCGCACTACATCCCGCCGCCATCAACCTTCAACGTGCTTCTTGGCTCCTCCTGGTTCGATAAACCTTGGTTTCTTTCTGAGGGAAAACTTGCTGCTGTGCGCATCATACCTTCCTCTTGGGGTTCCCCAACGAACGTGTGAAATACACGCCATCAAGCATATTTTCTGGCGCCGTTGCCGGGGAACTAAAAGCTTCTACACAGGGATTTCCTCCCTCGTCAACCACGCGCCAGTTGTGGACAGCAAGCACTTTTCTGGCGCCGTTGCCGGGGAGGAAAGGTAAAAAGGCACTCATACTCCGGTTCCAGGTAACAGTACTTTTCTGGCGCCATTGTGTTTGTGCTCGAAGCTATTTCCTTTAGATCCTGCAATTGCATCTTTTTGTTTCTTGTTTACACTAGTTTGGCATAATGGACAACAATGAGCTTCTTATTCTATTTCCTGATTTAAAACATGGATTGTTTGATGCGAAAATTAAAAAACCTATGGAATCTTATTTGCATGCTTTGGTAGTAATATTAGTATGAACGCTTTGAACACCATTGTTGATAATGATATAGAAAGTTCTAAGCTTGGGGAAGCTGGTTTTGATGAGCATGAT